>NC_089455.1:921629-1228839 GCF_026210795.1 Rhizophagus irregularis
TGATTTTCTTTGTATAAATTGGATAATAAACCTATGTCCAAGATTTATATTATGATATCTTTTAAAATTATAATTACTTCATTAATTTTTGAAAAATTTTACTGTAAATATTTACTTTGAATAGAATAATATAATAAAAAAATAAACTAAGATTACAAAGCATTTGAATATTGAATTTAAATTAAAAACATTCAAATATTGTTAAAAATAATGTAAAAAAGTTGATACCAAAAAATCAACAGTATAGAAACATTTATGGTAGAATAATAAGAAATTTACTCTTCAAAATTCCTCAATTTCAATATATAGTAAAAAAGCTAAAAAATTATTTAAATTGCAAAAATATGTGTAGTTCGCTTAAAATAAATCCAATTTTTATCATTTAAAATGCAAAATAAATTTGAATATCAGGGCTATATTCTGATATCTTTCATGATCATAATGCTTTTTTACTTCTTGAGAAAATTAACTACAAGTGTTGATTTTTGAAGAAAAAATATAATTTGAAATTTGTGAATTTATAATGAATACAAAGTCATTGAAAATTTCTCAAATATTATCAAGACCAATAGAAAAGTATAAATTAAAAAAAATTTTTTGACTATCTACTGCACTTTATGCAAAGAAATACACATTAATTCTAAATTAGTTATAAAAAAGTTTTAATCTAAAAAAATTATTATTAAAAGCTTAATTATAAAAAAAATTACTGCATTAATACCATTTTAATTTACTATTGATAAAATCTACAGGTTTTCAGCTTTCGAATAAGCTATTTTACATATAATTTGGTGTGATCATCATGGTATTACAGACAATTTTTTAATTCTGATTTTTTTTGTTACACACTGTATATAGAGTACTTTAATGATATGATAAGTAGTTTATAATTAATTATATTAGAATAGTCATGTAATTCTATACTTTACATATTTTATATTACTTAGATTTATTTTAATAAATTTATAAATGTACTGCAATAAAAAACAATTTTATAAGTAATTATTATAATTAAAAATCTATGGAAATATTATAGAATATTAAATTTTAGCATTTCATCTTTTAATTTTAAATGTTTAAACTATTTCAGTTTTATTAAATAATCAAATATTTTAGTTTTATCTAATATCATTATTTAACATAAATATATAATATAGTAAAAAAAAAATAAAATTAAAAATTATTAAAATCACTAATGGTAATTAATTAAATAAATTTTTAAATAAAATTAATTAGTAAAATTAAATAAAACTACTTGTTACTATATATGATATTAATAATATTAATATAATAAAAGTATTTGCAAAATATTTTATTTTTATATAAAAATCAAAAATAGTATTTTAAATCCTTTTTGATATATTAAATAAAATTATAAAGTAGGCAAAAATGTGTATTTACTATATGGTTTTTAAAAGTGTTATAATAGATATATAAAGCCAATAAAGATTTATACCAAAAATATAAAAAAATAAAAAAAAATTGAGAATTAGAAAAATTGGTAAAAATTGGCAAATTATTAAAAATTGCCAAGAAGTAATATATTACATATGCAAAAAAATATTAAATCCTAATAAAAAATATAAGTTAATTATAAAAAGACTTGTGTTAATTATTTAATAAATTTAATTATTATAACTTATTTATTAGTAAATAAGCAATATTTTTTATGTATTAAATTATTTATTAGTATTAAAAACTTTAATTATGATTTGTTATTTTTTAAAATATTTCTAATTTTTATTAAAAGTAAAATTATTAAATGTAGTTTTTTCTTCTTTTTTTATAGCTTATTTGAAATCATTAATATCATTATTAACTTTGATAATAACTTTGAATTTAAGTGATTTGTTTTACCAAAAAATTACAATAGGTATCATTATATTACAAATATTAATCAGATAATTAATTATAATAATAATTGCATTAAAAAATTGGGTATTGCTAAATCTTTTTATGGGTAATTCTTATTGCAGAGGTAATATTTAGCAATACTCAAAACAATTTATTAAAATAAAATTGTTGAAATTATTATATTTTATTAAGAAATTAGATTGCCAGATTTTCTTTATTAATATCTAACCTTTTATTAAATTATATTTATAATAAAAAACTGATTGTTTAATTGATTTAAACAATATAAATAGATTATTTTAATGTTTATATTGTCTAATATATAAAAATAAAATTCATATTAGAATACCATTTGTATCCTAATAAATATTAGTTTTCTTTTTTGGCCTTAATATTTCATAACTATTTTTGGATATAACTAATATGGCATGATTACTGGACCGAAAGAAATTCTGTTTAGAAATCGTTCGAATCATCACATGATTTATCTATCATATTCGGTCACCTCGCGTGACAAATATCTAAATTTAAGAATAAACCCCTAGTTGCGAAAAATAATCTATAAAATTACTAGTCCCTAGTCCTAAATGAAAATGATTCTCACAATCATGCCACATAACAATAAAAGATTTACAAAAATATTACATCACAACCGATAAGTTTTTTTGCGATTTAATTAATCAGAAATAACGTAGGCTGATCGATTAAAATGATATGTAAAAAAAAAGTATATAGTTTTTGCTAAAATGAATAAATAATTTGTAAAAGTTCATTTCAGTAATCTTTTACATAATAAAATTTTTTTTTTAAAAAAAATACATATTTATATATTGTTACAAAAAAAAAGTATAAAAAAGAAGAAAACTAAAAACCATGTTTTTTTCAAATTGCGCTAGAGATGAATATGTAAAGCAAGAAAAATATGTATAATTGTCGTTATAAAAACATACGTTTTACAACAAAATAACCTAAACAAATTAACATAATGTATCAAAAAAAAGCCTATTCCCAGTCACACCTCATTTACCATCCAAAATACTAGAATACTAAAATTAATTGTTAAATGTCGATAATTTTGTTCATTTGTTGTTTATCCATGAAGTTGATTGTAAAAACTAAAATCATTTTATCATATATAAATGAAAATGAACTTACAACAAAATATGTCGCATAAGTCGTAAATTATAGTCCGAATAATAATTATAAATTTATTCCATAAATAAATATGTCTAACTTTTTTTTACGTTTTCATGATATATTTTCTCTCTCATTTTCATCGATTCTTAATCGATCAACAGCTTTTCCTTTTACTTTCGAATTATTTGTCTGCTGATTGGCTAATACTCCTAACACCACATCATCATCATCACTTGCACTTGCTGAAGAACTAAGCTCGTGTAAGGATGACGAACCATTATTTTGAGGTTGTCCGGTAGGATTTGTTGAAGGTGAACCCATCGTACCTTCATCTTCTTCAGCAATTTCACCAAGTCTGAGCGAATTATTTAGATTTTGTGGTGATGGTGATGGTGATCTATTATCGATATCATCGAGAAAAGGCATCTGAGAAGTATCTGAGAGACTCGATGGTAATGTGCGGCCAAGAATTGAATTTAAATTGGGATCTTCCCCTTCATCTGATGTGTTCCGATTTCTTGAAGGTATATTTACAGCAGAAGATGATGGAGATGGGGATAAAGCGAACGCTGAATGGCTAGTATGACCAAACCGTTCATTAATTTCTTCTTGTGTCATAAGATGATTATCTTGTGGGGTAGGAGGTAAAAGCTTATCTGTGTTTAAAGTTTCTATTGTATTCGGTGCATTTGATGTTATATATGATGTAGAAGGTACATTACGAGAAGTTATTTCGTTTTGTTCCTCATTCGTATTACTTTTTGCTTCATTTTTCTCGGCTTCCTCTTGTTCAGCAAGTAATTGTTCCCAATCAACTTGATTATCAATAGGTGCTTCTAAATCTGCATAACTCCGGCAAATTGGACACGAAAGACCTGGATGATGGTTAATTAAAAGCGGTCGTATACATTTATAATGGAAAACATGAGAGCAAGGTGCAACGAATAATGCTTGACAAGGGCCAATGCCACATAAACAAATACAGCAATCCGTTGTTTGATGTTTAACAGCGTCTGGACCTGTCAATTGTCTTAATTGTTTCAATGCATTAAGACTAAAGGATAAAATTATTCAATTTTTTTTTTAAAAAAAATGAAAAGAAACAAATTATTATTATAATTAAAAAAAATATTTGAGAATTTTTAGAATTGTTTAATAATATTTTAAACAAGCTTACTTAAATGGATTAAGTTGTCTTTGCCATGAACGATTTAGCTCTATGCGCATTTTTACACATCGATAAATTTCTATTAAAAATGAAAAATATAAGTAAATTTGAAAATTATAATTGCTAAGATTGATTCGTTTATCTTACCTTCTGTTCCTCCTTGATAGTCAACTCCAAGTTGAACAATATCACCATCTTTTAATGAAAATGGTTTGCTTTCAACACCTGGAGCAGATAATCTATTGTGGTTAAGGAATGTGCCAGATGATGACTTTGTATCTCTAATTAAAAACTATGTAAAAAAAGAATAAAATTTATAACTATAATCTGAATTTCATATTTGATAAATGCGGTACGAATTCGACCAAATACCACACCCTTAACTATTTTCTCCCCATACTAATAAAAATTTAATTAAATACCTTTCCGTCTTCATTCCAAATTTCTGCATGTCCTCTAGACACAACTTTACTTTTAAAAGTAACTCTATTAGGAACATTAGCTTTATCTGTAAAACGTCCAATTTTTATAACAACTCCTTCAGAAACTTCACGCTCGATGATGTCGAAATGCAGAGAACGAGGTCCCTCTATATGAGGTACTATACGAATAGCAGGTGGTTGATCTTGTGGTGGCTGTGGTGACATGTTTTTTGTCGACGTTACAGAATTATTGTATTTTCTAATTCAACTATAGATAGATGTAGGGTTTTCGTTGTTGGGTTGGTAACTTTTTAGACTTGCGGGGCTAATGGATACACAAAAAAATTTTGCCTATATGATGACATTTGATAGGGCTTTTTATACAGCATCAAATATTATTATATTATGTATCACATGACATTAGTAAAACGTTGGCACTCCGTGTTAGATTTAGGCATATTTTTTGTTACATGACACGCAGATTTTACCAGAATTGGAAGTTTCAAACCATGCAGTATTATGAATTTAATCCCATATATGAATTTATATTGACGCCAAATTTTGAAATGAAGATTGATATGCGTTTAATGTATGATCGTGAAACTTGTATAATCAGTCTTTCGGTAGCTCCGACAGCTCGATAGTCCTCTTTTTTTTTACAAATAAAATATAGCGAAAGCGAATCGGCTTATATTTATTTCGAAAGCTATCTTTATTCGAAATTTTAAAATGAATTTTATGATCAATTCGACCTATTTGTTTTCAATCTCGAGTTCGGTCAAAGATCATATTTAACATCATCTTGAATAGTTGTTGCATTGATAAACCATTACGTAAGGTTTGACAAAAGATATGACTGACGTTTTTATGATGAACAAATCATCGAATTAGGCACAATCCAATACTTGTTTAAGATCAAATAAATATATAAAAAAATTAATTTATTTTAAAAAAGAAACAATAGTTAGTTATTCGAGTCAAAATCTATAAATTATTATATATTAGCATTATAATTATAGTTTAATAAACGCCCAATTCTTCACCGACTTTTCTCAAACATTCTTTTAGTAAAGCTCTGATAGTTTCGTCCGGTAAGTTAATTGCTTCACATACGACAGGATATAAATAAAATAGATGTGCAATATGTCCAGACAAAACTTGTTTTTTTAATGGATCTATTGAACATATATATTAATTAAAAGTTTGTGTTTATTTAAAATATAAATAAATTGTCAATCGTTAAAAAAAACTTACTGGATTCTGCTTCTTTCTCGTTAACGTCTAAAATATTACGGCGAAACTTCAATTTTATTAATTGTTGCAAAATTAATAGAATTTCGTCGTTTCGTACCCTGGAAGAAAGGCTAATGTTTAAATCATGTACTATTAACCAATTCGCCCTCTTAAGTGATCAACAAATACATTCCCAACACCACAAAATATATGGTTGAACTGACCTTGAAAATGGCACTTTACCGAGTAAAGGTTGATCTGCTGTAAAATTACGAATTACGGAAGCGCATCGTTCCAATAAAATAGGAGCAGCGACTTCAGCTATTCTCTGTCGTATTTCTTGTTCACCAGTTTGATCATCCGAACATAAATCAAATAAACATTGTAGACAAGCATACGCAAATCGTTCTCTAGCTACAGGTACAATTTTTGCGGTACTGCCTTCCACTTTTTCGGATAATTTCTCTAGAGATTTTTTGGTACGGGATGGTGTTCCATTTGGTATTGGTAAGGGTTTGTTTAAATAATCATTCATAATTTCTTGTCTCTTCACTTCGGAGAAATATAATTGTGATCCTTCTTGAATAGTTTTTACTAAATCCCTTATTAGATTTTGTGGCACACGAGGACGACCCATATGAACCATTACGTCCGACTGTATTCGGAATAAAAAATTCATGTCGAAATCTTCATCAGTATCTTGCTGTTCCATCTTGATAGACGTTTGAGGATTACTGGTAAACAATGTATATAATATAAATATAACTTTATTTTTAATAAAAATTTTCCCGAATATTGTCAATACAATTTTTACCTGTTAGAAATAAGTGCACCATAAAGGACATCCACCAATTGTTTCCATGTATTAACAAAACATTCATCTGAAATTACTAATGGAAAAAAAATATATATCTTAATAACTATTATTAATTTTTTTTAATGAATAATAATAATAAAAAGATTTTTACCGTCACCGAAATTCTCAAGTGCGGTCAATCCGTCTTTTACGATTTCTAATAAAGCTGTAGTCGCAATTTTCCAAAGTTCGATATCTTCAACATGCTTTCCCGATGGAGGACAATTATATTTCAACTTCATGGGTACTCCATATGACTAGTATATTGTCAACAAAATCAGAAATATCAACAAAAGAAAAATGTTCGAACTTATTTTGATTAAATATTAATTACCTTTATAATTTTTGCGAAAGCCCCCTCAGAGTAAACTCCTTGATCATTAACAAATTTTTTGAACAATTCCTTTGCTTTACGCATAGATGTCTTTGAAAAAACAATATAAGTAACTGTCGAATAAGATTTATTTGAAGTAATACCACCACCATTTTCTCTAGGCGAAGTTGGACTGTTCACAGATTTCTGTGAGCCAATGTGACTGTCCTTAGATTTTTTTTTCCTAGCAACTTCTTCGTCGTCTTGTTTTTTTGTAAAAGCTAAAGTTATATAATCCGCAAATTCACATAAAACTGCAGCAGGAGCACCTGGAACACTCAAATCAATTCTAGAAACAATATCTAATGCCGCTTCTTGTAATGGAGTAAGATAATCGTAGTCTGGTCTATAAGAAGGACTTTTGGAATATGCTAATATTCCTTTAATTACTTTAAGTAATCTTCTTATTTCATCTATTTGAAATTTGGAGCGAATAACATGATAAAGATCGCCAAAAGTTACAATGTAAGCGGTTAAAGTATCTTGAGTAAACTGTGTCGGTACGACACTTATTTCGGCCGGAGAATTATTATAATTAACTTCTAAGTCACGAAGACTTGTATCTGATATTGTAATCATACCCGATCCAATTCTCTCCCAAATAATCCAAGCAGTTTGCCACAATGGTAAAATCTTTTCTTTAAATTCTTCTGTATATTCTTCTGTATGAGCATCATCTGGGAATTGAATTATTGTATTTAAAGATTTAATTGAAGCAATAGCTACTTCATGGCTCGAATTTAAACAAGAATCTTGCAAATGTGATAATAATAATCCCCATGCTTGTTCAAAATCAGCCAAATTTACTAACATGTGTAAAAAATTTTTGAAAATTCCTGATATTCCAGTTAATACTAAAACTTTTGTTTCGTCCCATTGTTTATCAACTGTATTTCTAGAATGATGTACCATAAATCCACTGAATTCTTTTTGTGGAGAAGAAATTTTTTCGGTACTACTATTTAATTGTTGCTGCTGCATTGCTTTAACTGCTCGTTCTGATGCAAGTTTTACAGAATCTAATAAAGGAAACAAAACTTTCCAAGTGCAAGTATGCCAAGTTTGAGTTTTTAATACTGCCCCATTCATATCAATTGTACGAAATAAAGTTTGATTTGCTCCATTTCTTACTTCAGGCCTAGTATCAGAGCATATCTTTGAAAGTTGTAATAATAATAACATCCATAGAGCGTTCATTGTTTGAGCTTTCAATTTACCTTGAATTAATTGATCAATTTCCTGTTCAACTGTAATATCTTTTTTAGTTTCTGTCGGTTCTTCCTCGACGTTTTCTTTAGCATCTTTTTCTAATTCTGCCCTCTTAGTTTGAATAAAATCCGAGACATTCCATAATAGACCAATTGCGGTCAAACTAATATTCAGATCATCCATTTGTAAACCAAATGCGCTCAATGTATTGATGCATTGTTTCAAACACTCGGGTGATAATAATGACAGGAAATCTGTACATATAAGTTGTAAACAGGGAAATGCTACACGAACCAAACCAGAAGTTTTTGTATTTGAAACACCAAAAGATGGTGCATCAATTACGCTTGTACTTTCAACACTCGCTGTATCTGTCTCATCATCGCCAGGTTCACTAGGAAAAGATACAATGCAAACGCTTCTTATCATGTCAAATATCATACTCCAACCATAAGTAAATGAATGGCCTGATGTTTGTAATAATTTATTCAACGTTTCAAGACCCATCTTTCTAACTTCAACATGAAAACTTTTGCTCACGTCTTGTGGATTTTTTTCTGGATTATTTACTAATTGACTTAATGAAACGAGCAATTGCATTTGTATTCTTTCGTCAATTTCGATTTGCTCAGAACTTGCATAGCTCATTGCTTGAATGACAATATCTGCAATTGTTTCACAAGATTGCATACGAATTGGTGGAGGAGTAGATACGTAATTTGCAGTTTTAATGAGATGAGATATTATTAAATCCCATATTAGGGAAGGTTCACGTGCTATCAACCGGGGCATGTTGATTAATGCAACTAAGTGAAGTTTGTTGATAGCAAAAGATTTTTCATCTGACTTCTACAAGGAATGTAAATATAAAGATTACATGTAAAACCATTGTAATTCAATACATGGATATTTAAGAACTTTCAAGAAAATAATTCATTCTTACATTCCCTACCATAGCACTCAACGGTGTAGATTTGGTTATCTTGCCCTCCGTAGGTACGTTATCTTGTCCTGATATTGAATCTTCAGTGTCCAATGGAATACCACTTGTATAAGCATTTAACTTACATAATGCTCTTGTGAAAGCCTGTAAAGCATCGTCATCAAGATATTTGCAATTTTCAAATAATTTCTTGATTTGTATTAATAAAATGTTTAAATCATTGTCAATTGCTGTTTGCTGAGATGTTAAATTTGTCTGATTAGATGAACCATGTTTCGGCGATGAAGGAATGATATTTCCTTTACTGGATGAATAAGTTCTTTTTATGCTTGGTGGATTAGAAGATATTTGTGATGAACTTCCTGCAGTGGGTAACGAAGTTACAGAATTAGATGCAGGATTTTGCGATCCTATTCTACGTGAACCTCTTGAACCACCTCTAGCATGTTTAGGGAAGAGTATAAAATCTGCTAATTGAAGAGTTTCTAGCACCAAATACCAAGAATCACCCAAAACTCCTCCAAGATACTGTGCAATATTTAATAATATTTTTAAGCAAGATAAATTCCCATCTGATAATGTAACACCTTGAGGGGTTTCACTTCCCGTACTACTTGAACTTCCACCACTATGAGTTGCTTTACTTTCTGCCAGTGAAGCAGCAATTAAACTAGGAGGAACGGCTCCTTTACATAAACTTGTCAAAAAAGCATCACGAGGTGTAGACAATTGAAGAACACCACATACAATTGTAAAATTTTGGTAAGCCCTTAAAACACCTTGAAATAACTCCTCATCTAGATTTGCTGTAAGAAAGAATGATTGTGCTGCAAGCAATCCTGGCCAGGCAGTATTAGCCATATCTGTAACAATCAGTATATCATTGTAAAGTGGATGTGATTCTAATTGTTGCAATGTGGTAGTGCTAAAAGATGCAGATTGATTATATGTAGGTGACTGTGGAGGT
This sequence comes from Rhizophagus irregularis, assembly GCF_026210795.1. NCBI lineage: Eukaryota > Fungi > Glomeromycota > Glomeromycetes > Glomerales > Glomeraceae > Rhizophagus > Rhizophagus irregularis. The sequence continues at coordinate 931,792 of NC_089455.1, forward strand.
GATGATGCTTTCTCGTTTTTTTGTTTATGAATTAATCCGGAGAAAATACTCAAAACAAAATTATGCAAACCATCAGCTACTGAATTAAGACAAATAAGAGCAAGATAATATATGTACGTTTCCGGGATCTGTGGTGGATCAACTTTATCTAATTGATCGACACTTCAAAAAGAATGTATTGTAAAATTATAAACATAATCAAATTTCGATAATATTTAAATTAAATGTACATACCAATTTATCTTCATCATCGAATTTGATGCTGTTAATCCAGGTACATCAGTCTGTCCTGAACCTCCAATTACACCAGCCATTCCAGATAATTCTAAACTTTCTCTCCCTTGATGTAAATGTCCAATTAATGAATGACTTCCAACACCCAATAATTGTGGTTTTTCGGCCGCCAATTTTCCAAAAGCATTAACCATTTCACGAAATACATTCGTTGAATGACCTTGTTTATCATACAAGCGGTAAATAGAACGCAAGAGTGCTTGATCATCGCATATACCACGAAATATTTCCATTGATATAACACGTTGCCACAATGGATTATCGGGCTCGAGAATTTTGATAAACATATTTAAGAATATTTCGCATTCCATTACCTAATTTCATGGGTTAAATCACCATAATATAATAAAAGAGTAACAATAACTCTTAAAAGCATAATTCAACAATAAAATTCAATTACTCTATCTATCCAATAACTTAGGACAAAAGTAAATCTAAGTATTAATAAATAAACATTTACCAGAATTTCATTAAATTGTTTCAATAAAATGTGAACCAATCTCATTAATCTCATGATGGTAGGAAAGTCAAATTTATCAGAGAAATTTTTAATAATTAAAGGACACACGCGTTCTCGAAGTAGGGCACAAAACTCTGGGTGCTATAATAACGTATGAAAATTAAAATTAAAATGATAATATTAAAGAACATGCGATTATAGCCATATGGTACAAACCGTTTTAAATAATCTAAAATGATTTGTTAATATTGACTCTATTAATTCTAATCCAAATGTTCTTGATAAATTATGTAGTTTAAGATACACGGGATTTTCGCCATTAGTTAATAAACACAAATCTTGAAAAAGATAATATGCGTCTCTTGCACAAGGACGAAGTGCTATTACGCCTTCTCCATGAACTGAAACAACGGTAGAGGTAGGTTTTATTGACCCTTGGATAAAAAATTAAGTATTTTAATAGTCCTATTTTTTTTCCAAAAAAAAAAAAAAAAAAAAATAGGCACATATTAAAATAAAATACCATCTTTATCATTGATGCTGTCCTCCTCTTGAACTTTATCAAATATGTTAATTACTAACTGACGCAAAGTTGCTGCAGCTGTATTATTTACTACTACAATCTTTGAATCTTGAAGTCGAAAACATATTAACAACGCCTAGAACAAATAATATTTATAATTATTATCTTATTTAAAAAATTTTTTTTTTTACAAATTAACCTTAAAATCGGATTACCTCCGCTAACAAATCGCCATGTAAAGTTTGATAATTACTTAACAAAGGTGGCACCGTTTGAAGAATTTTAAGTTGAATGTCTACACCTTGTGACATAATGTCATTTAGGGTTTTAAGAACGGTTCTCACAGAAGACTAATTAAGTATAACATTTTAAATAATGATAGATCGAGTAAGTGATTATATGATATATTGTCACGTTGAACTTTACCTCAGGAATCGCGTGGTGCGATATAAGTCTTTGTAAGCAACCTATAGAAATTGTTATCAATTTGACATGTTTTGTTTCACATGCAAGAATAAACGGACGCAGGAAATCATTGTTTTTTGCAAGTTCTTAATAAAATTGAATAATGTTAGATATTATATTAATAAAAGTGTAAATATCAATAATTTATCGACAAATCGAGTTTACCTTGCGATATATTCATTCCAGGTCGCTCTTTGTGTGTTCTTAAAATTATAATGGATCTCTCGGCTGCCTATACTCATAAATAAATAATTGTAATTATTATAAATCAAAAAACCAAAAAAGTATGACCCGCAGCAAAATTCAGGAAGGCTTAGCAAAGTAATATATTATACATAATCATATATTTTATAATAATAGCAAAGCAGAAAGATTAAACTATTAAGAATAATAAGGAAAATATTTTGACGTCGTCAAAGGCGATTGGTGTAAATTACCTCTTTAATTTCTGGGTGTTTCCTGCGAGCTTCATTTGAAAGCTGCAGGAGTTCGGCGTTTAAAGAAGCGATAAGTCCACTCATTTTTGAAAATATTTGCCAATTTATAATATCTACAAAGACAACGGTATAAATTGGACCATCAGCAGCCTTCCGATCTATAAAATTTTAAAAAAATAATTTACAACAAATCTAAGCGAAAAAATTTCTTCAAAAAATTTCAAAATGATGATCTCAACAAATATCTATCCACCCAATCATACCGTGCGACTCATGTTGTCTGACGGCTCAAAATTTAGTTCGTAATCCGTGGGGTAATTAATACCAAGAATCTAGATAAATCTGGAGGATGGACACGAAGAGTATACTGTATATTAAAATATATTGAACCTATATTAAAAGATTATTAACAATATTGACCTACAAGGAAAATCTTTTTTTTGTTATATAAAAATGTTAAGATAATAAAGTTAAATATGTATATAGTGAAACTATATAGTGAAACTTTTAGGAAATTATTAGATATTAGTTTATAAATGTGGAATTGTGGAATTATTAGATCGTTGACACGTCGTACAAAAAATTAAAGCTTATCATTTATCAAAGCTCCCATGATAGTGTTTTTCTCAGATTTTTCATAGTTATTTATTTTTTAAAAAATTAGTCATGAGTGACATTCCAGCTAATACAGGGAACGAAGAATCAAGTACTTCCAATAAACAATCAACTTCTGAAGAACATGTTAAGAATGACGAATCTACGGAGCATTTAGAAGAATCGGCAACGAAAATAGCTAATGCTTGGCGATACCACCGGTAATTAAATTGCATACTCGAATATTAACAATAAAATTAACGATTTAAGCTGAAACTGGTTTACAATATCTTTATATTAGTAAAACGCGGGAAGAAGAGGGAAAAATCTTATCTGCCAATTCCAGAGACATGATTATCAAAAGCAATAGTTCATGTCTTCATTTGCCTGGGCAAACTTGCCCTGTCTGGTCTCAATGGGAAGAACTGCTCAATGCCGTAGAAGAACATTTACGTCGTAAAGAATTACGTGAAGAACCTCCAAGCACTAGTCAAAAATTTGAACTTGCTATGACCGTGGTAGAACGTATTGCAAAAGTACTTGTTGAACTTTACTGTTTTTTATTATTCTTACAAAACGTGCTGACGCAGGAATTATGATGTAAAATTTTGACCATCAATGTGGTTTTTTTGATTAGTGTCAAAAGTTTATTCAATATCTATGACCTTTTCTTTTTACTATCTGATTGTCTCGATATTCAAGGGGTCTAGTTCTGTCAAGAATCATCTCTGGCTCATCCTGGACACAGAACACTGGTTGGAAATATGTGATGAGAAGCATCGATATGGATCAAACCTAAAGGTTCGTTTGTTAATAATCATTATTAATGAATTTTTATTTTAATATTTTTTTTTAAGAAGAAAAATTAATTAAAATATTATCAATATTTAGGTTTACCATGATTACTGGCTCAAGACATCATCACCAGAAAATTTTTTCGAATGGTTAGATAATGGTTCAGGTAAAACTTTGGATTTGGAAGCTAGACCACGTAGATTATTGGACAGTCAACTAGTAAAGTATCTTACATCAAAAGAACGTGCAGAACACGAAGTAATTTTTAAGGATGGATTGCTCATCTATGCACAAAGCGGGAAGCCAGTACATACCAATCCACCGGATCCCGATTCCGTAGCCCCGGCAGATAGTACACAAAATTTATCTATACCAAATACAACTGAACCTCGTTCATTATCACCCGCACCTAGTTCTCAAGGAAGTTTAAATGAAGAAATTGAAGACCCAACTTCAACTGGACCGACACGACGGGAAAGTACCGAAATTGGGCCTAGACGTGAAAAATGGATTTATGTCACAGACTGTAGTGGAAAATTTTATGTAGGCCAAAAAACAAAAGGTCATTTTCATCATTCATCATTTCTTGCAGGAGGGGCTATCTGTGCAGCCGGAGGAATTAAGGTTCGAGAAGGTAAACTTCTTGAAATTAATCCAAATAGTGGACATTATAAGCCAGCACAACATCATTTCAAAGCACTTGTCGATCGATTAGTCGGCGAGGGAATTGATATTAGTGACGTAAAAGTAACCTATCCAAATGAAAATCTTGAGAAGAGATTAATGGCCAAATACAAATTTAAACGTTTAGCAATGTTTAGTATGGTTTATGAAGAACTTATGCGAGATGCTAGCAATACAATTAATCAAAAGATTGATTTTATGGATCGTCACGTTTCTATTTTCAAAAGAAATGTGACAGAAACCATTAATTCTTGTAAGGAATCCATTAAAGATTGGATACGACGAATTATGCCAGGCGACGATGATATGGCAGAAAATCATATACCTGATAATGATCAACAAAATGGCCTTCATTAAAATTATTACACATTTTTTATAATTTTATATCCTTTATATATTTTTTTTAAAGATGAGTATTTAATTATCATAATTAAGTTTAAATTTATTTGGTGAACAAATTATAATTTATGTGATGGAATGGAAATAAATTTATTAATTATTAGAATCTCGTAATCAAGTACAGTAATGATATCATTAATAATATAAATAACAATGTATCAATCATTATATCATTATTCAAATAATAAATAAACCTCAAATTGACATAAATTTTAAGTTTTAAATTGTGTTTTAATGTTTTTATATTCTTGAAATACAGTACATATATTAAAAAATGAAGTATATTAAATTTTAAAACATTATCCTGTTCAAAAGTAATTACTCCAACTATTTCATGGAACAATTTTAATCGCAATTTGTATCGAAAATCTCAAGAAACAAGGATCTTATTATATCCAAGAAGAACGAGTTGAAAATAAGATACTTTATATGATGAACCTTTAAAAAGAATTAACTATTATATTCATAAATAAAATGAAATTAAAAAATGGTAAAAATGGAGAAACCGATGGTAAGAATCAATAAAAATTATTAATATATAATAAAGATACTTTAAAACACGGAAACAAAAAGGATATATTAATTGAATAACCTTCGGATAAAATCAAAGAGTAACGCAGATTCCATATATCCTTTCTTGGACTGATTTGGAACCTTTCTTATCACAAAGCTCTTTGAAAGATGAAATCAATCACTTTGATGAAGACCTTTTTGATTTTCTTTTCGGAAAAGATGATATTGCCCATTAAGAATGAATGTAACACACAAGCCATCGTTGATTATAAGGAACGTGGATTATTATTCATGCGACCAATCGATCTACAATTATTGGATAAATTATTTCTATTAACAAACGACCATTTATTACATTTATTTCTCTAAAGCTCATTGAATTCTTTTCAAAAAAAAAAAAACCAAGTAAATTTATCACATGTGAATATATTTATTACGAATTATTAATGATGTATAACAAATAACGATCTACTTTATGTATATGTCGTAAAATACACAAAATTTCCTCTAAACAGATGTCGATATTTTTTATCAATTAGTAATTTCATCAACCAATTAAATTTTTTATAAATAACAAGAACGAACTAAACCTAAAAAGGTTAAGTTTACTTATAGATTACAGGCATTGAGAAAAAAAAATTTAATTAATTTTAGGGACATCCCGCATAAATACATGAGAAATTAAAACAGTATAAAAAAAAAAGAACCGAGTCAATATTCCCAGTCAATAAAAAAAAATTTTTTTTACACACACATATATATGTACACATATATATAATAAAAAGTTACCGAGTCAAATTTTTTTTATGTACCCAGTCTTAAAAAAAGGAACCGAGCTAAAATATTCCTGAGTCAAAAAAAAAAAAAAAAAATTTTTTTTATGATCATTGATAACCATCATAGTATTAAAGTTTCTTGTGATGATGAACATGAATTGATGCCTATTTATAACTTGAACCGGCATGAGCTCTGTGATAGATTTTATCTCGGATTGCGCTAATAAATACTTGCTTGGCAAGGCTTAAAAACATTTCTATACAAAGTTAGTAAATAAATATATAAGAGATCAGCTTATTGGTATGTTTATCATAATAGGGAAATATGGCTTTTTATTTTAAAAGAAAAACGTGCGATGTGCGCTTTACGGCAATGAGTGTCGACTTGGAAAAATACTTTAGATTTTGTGCTTGAGGCTTTGTTGTACTTCTTATTCCGTAATTTAATATTTTTTTTTTTTTTTTTTTTTTAAAAAAAAAAAAAAATTAGCTACATTTTTTTAAAATAAATGTGTTCATCTTTTTATTCATAATCATTTTTTTAGATTAATAGATGTTTATGAAAGTATGTCATCTGTGGGGTAAGTCATCCCTTTAATAGTTTAGTAAATCTTCCTTTACGAATGATTTCAATAAACAAGAAGTGTAACAGGTTTTTTCTGCTGAATGCCGATTGAATGAAAATAGCGGGAAGTTGTGGGGGAAATATTTCAAAGCAGTCATGTGACGTCAACAAAAAGTGACATTCAGTGATCGTGATATTTTGGTCACACAAGAAAAGATAAAAACTCTTCGGAAGGAAAAGAAAAAAAAATTTTAATTAGATTAAGCATCTTCAGCCCATCCTTTAAAACTTGACTACTAAAAAGAAGAAAGAATGGGTGGATGATTCACAAGACAAAATGACAGGTTTTTTATGGGATTGATGAACAAATAACCTATTTTCGGAAGAATTTCTTATGCTAAACCAAATAAAGATTAGATTGAAATTCCTCATAAATAAATTAAATTTCCTTTACCGCGGATCATTATTACACATAAACATTAAATATTAAATATTGTTCCTTATCATTTGAAATTCCAAAACTCACGAATACTTTTGTTGGTTAAGTAAATTGACATCAACTCACACGATGATTTGGTACACAAACAAATAAAAAAATTTCTCTTAAAAAAAAAAAAAAGAACAATCCATCCAAATAGATCTAATTATTTACGATTATGTCACTCAATTATTCTATTTTTAATTCTATGTGCCGCAGTAATCAATTTTTTACCTCCGCACTGATTTACATGCAACTATAGAACTATGATTATAGTTTGATAAGTTTGATAATTGGTTGTGCTTGTGGCCTGATTTACCCTGAGATTATTCTTTTTCTTCTATTTCTTCTACGATAGCATGTGATCAATGCCATGTGGCACATTCAAACTATATCGAGAATAGTAATATGATATTTTGGAAATAATTATTGTAAACAATCATGCCAATGTGCGAGAATTTTACACCACCAGATATTTGGTAATCTAAAAAAAAACAATTATATGAGAACAAATAGTCGATGATTGAAAGATTTTTATCTTTCAATAAATGTTATTTTTATTACTTTCAGGAATGTTTCTTTTTTTTTCTTTCTTCCTCCCCTTTTTTCCTTTTATTCCGATAATTCATTCATCAACAATTCAAATGCTCGTCATCAACTTTGTCATCCATGACATAAAGAAGTTACATTAGTTACTATTATTGAAGAATGAATTGTTTGTTTTTCAAAAAAAAAAAAAAAAAGACAAAAAAAAAAGACAAAAAGGTTTTAAGGGATGAAACCTCATAAATGTAAATGTATAGATTACAATTCCGTTCGGGTTATCAGCTTGTTTTTGGAAGTTTGATTGCCGGAGGGACCAACCAATGAACCCCAATTTTGTGTTACCTAATTAGAATTGATGTATTACAGAGATTTACTTCTTAATTTACCTTTGCCCACTTTTTCACCTTTTTTTTTTTTTAAGAAAAAAAAATAATAATATAAAATAAAATTTAATTTACGAGTCTAACCATAATATATATTACTAGCTTAATTAAATAGATTGTTTGAAGTATAATATAAAATAAAAATAGGTTTGAATGAAGTATCGACATTGCGCATCACGCAGAGGTGCTAATAAATGTCTTATCGATATCCATCAACTTATTTATTCAGTCGGAGACTTAACAATATCAAACAATGCAGTCTAAACAACTCAGTAACAAAAAACAGCACAGATCAGCGAAGTAATAAAAAAAAAATTTTTTTCTTTTAAAACGTTCCATAAACTGCATAATATAAAAAAAGACTAATTTTTTTTTACTCGGTGCTGACTCGGAAATTTTTTTTACAATCTGCTGTGTTCATTTGAATAGTTATACATCTTTCCTTTTGTAGTCTAGTTGATTTAAATGACGTAAACAAATTTCGTTTTGTGCCATTAGAGTTCTGTGGTTCCCTAGTTTTGATCAAATTTTTTTTTCAATTTAGTCCACTACTTTGCTTATTTTTACTTTTTGCACCCCCCAAAAACTTTCTTTTGCCCACACTTGCTTCTTTTGAAAAAAGGAAAACCAAACTTTAACTGTTCCTTTTGTTGTTGTTGATCCTAAAATTTACTACTCTCTTCGTTCGTCCGTCGGGACAAAAAAAAAAAATATATACATATATTTTATTTAGTTAATCTACAGTAAGTACCCCTTTGCATGGAAATTTGTCAGCGCTATTACTTTTTTTCACCATCCTCAATCTATGGTTCCTCTCCATTAATCTTTTATAAAAAATAAGTACTAAGAATTATTAAAACAACAAACAAGTTTGTTTTAAAACTATTCGTCATAAATTTCCTTATAAATATATTAATATATTAATAAAACTCGTTATTTTTATTTTGAACATTATCTTTATTGACCTTAAAGATTATTTATTTTTATTTTTATTTTTATTTTTTATTTTTCTAAATTCTGTTAACCTTGTCTTTATTACCACACAAAGTACTCTCCATCAGTAAGAAAAGAGTGGAAGAAGAAGGCTTCTTCTTTATAACGTATCTAGTAATTTGAGAAGATGTCGAACATTTATAGCCATAGACAGCTTGTACCAGGTGGTGGAGCTGGGTCAAATCGTGTTAATGAGCTTATTGATGCTCTAAAACAAGAATTTGATAACCTTCAGCAAGAAGCTGCGATGTATAAAATGCAACGTGATGACCTTGAACATAAAGGTGAGATAATGTTAAATTAGAAATTACATCAACATAACTTTATATTTTATTCAAATAGATTGAAGTATTGGAATGGAATTTATTCATGAGATTAAATATCAGATATTGTTAATTTACGCTCTGGGAATTTAAAAGGAGGATGTAATCTTTCAACAATCTTCCTCCTTTTCGGACCTTAATAATGCACGATTTATCAATTTTGCGCTAAATTAAAAAAACTCTGTTTATAATCGGATGTGATGACGTATTAAAGATGATCTGTACAACCAACAAACATTAATTAACAATTACCATAATAGTTTCTTACATTAATAAAATTTTATTCATGGATGTTTTTATTTTTATTATGACAATAGAAGTTTATTCGAACATATCTAAATATGTTGTTATGTCTATTGTTATAATATTTTCATGAGATTGGAATATATTTATTTATACATATATTTTTTATTTTTTATCAATTATCACTATTTCTTGATCGCTGTCCAAAATGATTCAAATTGCTTATTTATTCTATCTCTAATATTTTTAGTGCAGCAACAAACTGATGAGGTTAATCTTATCCGCCAAGGATTATATGATTTACAAGCCACACAGAAAAATATGAAAGTTCAGTGAGTATAAAAATTTTGAAATTGTTGTAAACTAATTATCTTTTTTTTTTGACAGTTTTATGCTAATGAATTGATTACCGACCAATCTCTACCCGTAATTCTAAATATTTGAACTCGCCCCGAATATGACGCCAGATATGATAATGAAATACGCGCTCTTCAGCGTGATATGGATCCACAGAGAATTCATCATTCTTCTAGTTCTCATGCTGCACCACCACCATCACATCCCCAACCACCACCGCCAACTATCGGTCAAGGTCAAAACAATATATTTGGTGCGATTATGAGCGGTGGAGGCGGCGGGAATCAGGTTCTTGTCGCTCCACCTCAAATGATGGATCAACCTCCGCCAGGTGGGCAGTCGGGTCATCCAGGCGGTTATCCCGGTCCAAACGGTCCACCACAAAGTGTTCCTCAGTCTGGCGGTAGTTCCGCACAATCTCCTTATTTGAATGGTAGTGGTCCAGCACCTTTATCACAGCAGCAACATGGACCTAAACGACAGCGAATGGAAGACGGTCCGCCACAGAATATGGGACTTCCACCTAATTCTCAACAACCTCCTTCAAGTTTGTATAATAGTAACGGAATGCCACCACAAGGTCCACCAGGTCAACAATCACTAAGTCAAGGCGGATATATGAATGTCGGTCAAAGTAGTAAACCTGTTAGCAAGATGCCCAAGGTAAATAATTTTCAGAATTTTATTTTCATTGTAATTTATTTTTATTATATCCAACAAATTTTTTATTGTATGATTTGTTTTGAAATTTATGACTTATATAGCCGATGAATTCAATATCGCAGATTCCTCAGAATATTTCCGAAGGACCTCAAAGTTCTGGAGTTCCTCCTACTGGTAATGCACCACCATCTTCTGGTCCTCAATCAAATAAACGTAAAAACAATCCTAATATGGGCGCTCAATTACCGCCCGGTAATCGTACACCTATTAAACAAGGTCCTCTCAGTAGCGCTCAATCTGGACTAGGCGACATGGATCCCGAAAATGTTCCCGCACAGCTAAAAAAGGAAGGCAGCGATTGGTTCGCAATGTACGTTTCTACTTTATAAATTTATTGTTTATTTAAATGGACTTAGCAAAAAGTAAATTCATTCTCACGTGACTTTTTGAACTATATTTATTTAGCTTCAACCCTAAAGTGCAACGCGTACTTGATGTCGAGTTATTCCACACGTTAGATCATAATAGGTAGATTGCCCTTTTTTTTGTTTTGAGTTTCTTATTGCAAAATCGAATTAAATTTACACAGTTACTAATATTTTATACATTTTTTTTTTTAAGTGTCGTTTGCTGTGTAAAATTTAGTGGCGATGGAAAATATCTTGCTACGGGCTGTAATAGAATCGCACAGATTTATGATGTTCATAACGGTCAAAAAATTTGGTAATTCACTTTTATTTTTTTTTTTTCAAAAAAATTTTCATTTATTCCAAATCTGTCATATATATATATAATTTTTTTTTAATAGTGTTTTGGATGACACAAGTGTTGATAAAACTGGTGATTTATACATCCGAAGTGTTTGCTTTAGTCCTGACGGAAAACATTTGGCAACTGGTGCTGAAGACAAACAAATAAGAGTAAGTATATTGACTATTTGATTTGATTGCTCCTACATCCCTGCATTGAGTAAGTAATTTTAAACATCAATGATTACTAATTATCAATTTTAACAGATCTGGGACATTCGTAGTCAAACTATCAGTAAATTATTTCCTGGTCATGAACAAGATATATACTCACTTGATTTTTCACGTGATGGCCGTTTCATTGTTTCTGGGTCAGGTGATAAAACAGCCAGAGTATGGGATATGGTATCCGGGGAACTACTGTATAAACTTGCAATTGATGAACCCAGTCAAAAAGATGCCGGTGTTACCAGTGTCGCCATAAGCCCCGATGCTCTTTATGTTGCTGCAGGTTCATTAGACAAAATAGTGCGTGTATGGGACACACGAACAGGAATTCTTCTTGAAAGATTAGAAGGTCATAAAGATAGTGTTTATTCTGTAGCATTCTCACCCGATGGTAAGACATTGGTATCCGGTAGTTTAGATAAGACTCTAAAATTGTGGGATATGAGCCATTGTGGAAGAAATAACAGTAGTCAAAAGAACCAGGCAAAAACAACGCTTAATGGACACAAGGTATCTTTATTTATTTTTCTATTAGATACTTATTTATATTGAAACTTGGTTAATTGATTTTAATTTGTTATTTAAGGATTTCGTACTATCAGTAGCAGTTTCACCTGATGGACGTTGGGTAGTATCTGGATCAAAGGATCGAGGAGTACAGTTCTGGGATCCTATCACAGCTCAAACACAATTTATGTTACAAGGACATAAAAATTCAGGTTGGTTTATAGATTAATTTATTTTAATTTATCGTATTGGATTTTGAAAGTATTTATTATTAAATTGTTTCGTTATTTTAAAGTGATTTCGGTAGCTTTAAGTCCAACGGGCAAACTTTTCGCCACTGGCTCTGGCGATTGTCGAGCAAGACTATGGCGGTATTATGATGAAATGTAGCTACGATAATGTTATTTTAAAGACAGAATTTCTAAATACACATAATAGTTTTTATAAATAGCAAATACTCATAATTTTATTATATTTTTCTTTTGTTAAATATTTGCTTTCTTTATGCATAATCGTTTTTTTTTTGATTGTTACATTTATTTTTGGTATTGTTTATGTAGGAAAAAAGTGCAGTGAAGAAGAATAGTATAATATATAAATGGTTTAAAATTTTTAAAAAGCTGGTACTGTTTAATCATTACTTTGCTTTGAATGTTTTTATAATTTTTTTATTGTCATTATTTCGATTTTACCTTCAAAGTATTTATGTATGAAAAGACGGGAAATCTTTTTTTGTGTAGATTGTTTTTCTTTCTCTTCAAAATGAAAATTTTTAGTGATTTAAGCAGATTTGGTTGTTTCTCATTTTATGGTAGATTTTTTTATATTTTCTTCCCTTTTTCAACTTACCTTTTTTTTTTGTACAAATGAATTTTTTTTCTGAATTTCTTATTTTTTGCTTTTATAATATACTTCTGAAAATCTGTTAAAAATAATTTATAATTGTACCAGTATTATCATTTAAATGGAAATTTTATGATTTTTGTATAGAAAATTATTATTTTTTTTCTAAAAAATAAATTTTTAATTAAGACTATTAAAATTTAATTATTATTCTTTTTTTAGTTATATATAATATAACAAATACAAAGTTTAATTAATAAATCGCAAAAATAAAAATATAAAAAGTCCATAAGTTATGGTTCAGCTAATTCTTCACCACTTAAAGGTGATAATTCATCAACTTCTACTTCCCCATTTCCATTATGATTGTCCAAAACATCAAGAGTAGCATCATCATAGTCACCATCATTTTCATTATTTATTTTTGATTGTGAAGAAATTTTTTCTTCTGATGTTGTTGATATAGACATTTTAGAAATTGAATTTGTTTCATTTATAATATTTTTTGTTTCTGAGGGTGATTTTTCTATTGGTACAATTGATTTTTCAGATATTATTCCATCATTAACAATTGCATTTGATGCTTCAGTTGGTATTCCATCATTAACATCTACATTTGATGTTTCAATATTATCAGACCCTTGACTTTGCACATCATTGATATTTTCATTTGATGTCTCTGTTGGCATTATAGTCTCTATTGTCAATAAATCCGATTGTTTGGGTAAAGGTATAGGTTCCGGATCCGGTATTACACCACCCAATTCTTCAACTAATTCATTAAATTTTCCATCTTTACCATACCATTCTTCTAAATTTATTATTCTTGAAGGATCTTTAACTTCTCCCATAACAATAGCATCAGCAAATCTCCATCCATTTGTATATCCATCATTAAACATTTCTAAAGGTTTTTTATATTTCTCCCAATTGATTTCATCATCAGATCTTAAATTTAAAAATTCATACCCACGTAATTTTTTTAAACCATCATTATTATTATCACTATCTACAAAAGTTTCACATCCTTTAAACATAGGTACATATTTTGTAAAACATCTTTCTATAGCTAAATCTTCTTGTAAATAATTATTTTTTATATTACTATTTTTAATTATAGTTGCTAAACAATATGGTAAATGTGGACCTATCATAGTTAATAAATTTTTATTTATTATATAACCTGATCCTTTAAAACAAAATTTTTTTGTAGTTTCATGATCTAAATTTGGACTTCCTATTAATTTAGGTAAAAAATTATTTTCAGTATTATTTAATGTTGATAATAATTCAATTAATTTTGGTAATCTAACAAATGTCTTATCTGTGATTTTTAATATATAATTATAATGATCTAAATGATTTTCGTATAAATAATGAAGTGCCTATAAAATTAATTACAAAAATATTAAAAATAAAATAAAATAAAAAATAATAAATATTCAAAAAATTATTTACCTTTGTTAACTTTTGAAATTCTTTTTGTTCATCACTTAATTGATTTTGTTCTTTAAATATCATAGTTTCTTGAAGTATTTCTTTTAATAAATCTTTTAATTCCTTTTCTAATCCTTTTTTGTTATCATTAATGCTAACATCTTCTGTTACATCATTATTATTAACAATATTTTCAAATCCTTCTTTATCAACTTTATTTATTTCATCATCATTATAAGGTATATTTGGCCAACCAAATTTTTTAAATGTATCTTCAGGAGTAGCAAACCATAGATCTACACTTAATGATTTATTTTGTTTAGCTATTTTACCCCAAGTATCTATTATGGTTTTACTAAATGTATCTAATGAGGTACTTGATGAAGTAAGAATTAAAATTGCCAACTGTTTCGGATAATTATCTGTGAACGTGGAAAATATTGGAGGTAACGGTTTTGTTTGCTGTTGTTGTGATTCTTTTGTATGTCTATATTCATAGACACAAAGAAAGAGGATTAGTTAAAACTAAAAGAGAAAATGACTTTTCGATGGATAAAAACGAATTTAATTTTAAAATTTAAAATAAGCTTTTTACCCAGTGACAGCTGGAGTTTCTTCAAACGGTACATGATTACGTTTTGAAAGTTGCAATCGAATTATTATAATAAATATTACTAACAACATAAAACTAAGATAACCCCATTTCCTTCTCACAAAGTGAGGGGGGAATAATATAGTTCTCCAACGTCCATGACGAAAAGTTGTAGGTGGTATTGGGGATGTATTAGGAGAAACGATAGTAAGTGGTAATAAATTATAATTGGATGTTGAACGTAGTGAAGCAATTGAAGTTCTAATACGTAACAGAAGTGGGTTTATTGGAGGAGATCTATGTTTTTCTTCCATAATTGTATTTCAAATCCTTAAACGTAATAAAATAAAAAAAAAATTAAAAAAAGTTCTAAATAAAAAGCCTTGTTTTTTTTTATTTAACAAAAACTTTCTACGGTTTTTACACGTTACTGTATATTTTTATTTTTTTAAAAAAATATGCATAATTTTTTGCATTGCATAACTGCATAAATTTCTGCTACTTTTTTGGATATGAATGTTGAATGTAAATAAACTAATTTAGATAATAGTTATACTCGCGTAAGGCGCATAAATATGATAAGGTACACAAATTTAAAAAACCAATCAGTTTTTATCATTTAACCCACTTTCGATTTGAGTATCAAAGTTATTGAATTAATTATACAGTAGTTAATAAAATAGGTTTAAAAACAAAAGAATTAATTCTTAAAATAAATTTAAGAAATTGAAAGATACATTTATTTTATTCATTTTTTTTTTTTACTACGGGACTTTTTCTTTCATATACCCTTCATTATAAATTTTCGAATATAAAATAATCGACAACTTAATAGTCATACGATATTGTTTGTATATTTGTACACAGATTGTGCAATTGTGCATGATTCTCGAAAACCACCTGATCACATATAGAACATTCCCTATTTTTATCCTTTACAAAGGGAAACTTATATATTCAAACGACCAGAAGAAAAACATCCGGGTAAAGTAGGATATATATTAGTCATAACACAGACCAATTACTTTAAAGGGATAGGATCGGATTTATTACTGCGATTAGGCTATTAGGAAAATTCGAATACGGAAAACGTTACTGTGGGGTAAGGAGTATTAGTAATTTTAATAATAACAATTTCGTAAATTTCATCATTTCAATCATTGTGACCTAAGGTACAAAAGCACAAAAGTGGCTGATAATCAAATTGGGGCTGGTGATAAGAATTGGTAGACCGAACAATTCTGTTACAATAGTCATAAGATTTTCAACTAAACTGCACAAGATTTTTCAAATAAAAAAAAGAAGGGCTGATCGAATATCATTAATATATTATTTTGGGGTTTATATTAACCTTATTTAGCAATCAAATGACATAATTTATATGCTAATATAATATTGTTCGGTTCTATTTTCCCGAAGTTTTATTATATAAATATCGAAGGATTGTTTAAATATAAACCCAAAAACAAATTTCAATTTTTAATACACAAATCGATCCTCAACTACCAAAATCCAATATTCGAACTATTCCAACATACTTTAAATAAATCAAATATTTAAATATACATTTAAACTTTAAATTTTATTGTAAATAATAATAAATGCTTATCAAGAAAGAAATAAAATACGGATATTCCGCAGGTAATATGTCTTTTTTTTTTAAAAAAAAAAAAATTTTATAAATTTTTTATTTTCTAACTAAAATATTATTTTTTTTTTTAGAAACTGCAGGAACTACGGGAAAAAGTCGATTAGTTAAACCATCGAATCTAACAAAAATCCGTCTTACACCTACAAATTCAAAATTCTTATTTTATGGTACAAGACACGATATATTAAAATGGATGTCTTTACACTCAGAATTATTGATAGTATATGATCCAATAGCCGATGATGATGATGAACTAGCATTATCACCACCACCTTCACCACTTAATTCTTCTCCCATGTTTATCGCATCTCCCACATCTCCCACATCTCCCATATCTCCCATGTTTCCTTCGTCTCCCTCATCAATGACACACTCTTTATCTTCTGATTCAACTCTTTCAACCAATACTATCACTATAAGTGAAAAACCACACGATATTGTATTCGATTTATTCACAATTCCGATCAAAACTTCAGAAATATTATCAGAAGAAGCAACTTTTAATAGACCATTAAATATTGCATTAAAATGTATTCCCTGGATAGAAGTTATGTTAGAAATTCGCCCTGCCGATGAACTTAAAGATTCTAAATTATATCCTATACATAGAGTAATATTACCTTCTGGATCATCTTTATCAGAAATTTCTAAAGCTTTGGAAAAAAGTTGGAAAAGTCTTATTCCAGATTCAACGGCTTTTGGTCCTGATTGTTTTATTAGAAATAGTGAATTAATATATCCTCAAAATAAAACTAAATCAGATTCTCATGATTTTAAACCTAAAGAAATAACTTCCGAAGAAGAAGAATTTTATAAATCAAATGGATTTATGGCCGGAATAGCTAAACGAGTTCCAACCGTGGATTTATGGCTTCGTCAAAAACAAACTTCCGGTGCTATACCTCCTGGTGTATTAACTCCTTACATAATTGATGAAGTTTTGGAAGATTTAAATGAAGAAACAAAAAAGGACGATGAAAAAGTTCCTGAAGACAAAAAAAAGGAAGCAGAATTAGATAAAGAATTGTCAAGACCTGATTTACCAAGATACGAAAATGTTTTTGGTGACGTTTTATTAGAGAAGGGAAATTGATGATAAATAGGAGAAATGATGATAGAAATGTATAAATGAGGGGAAGTAATAATAGAAATATATAAAAGAAAAAAAAAGTTTGAAAAAAAATTGTAATTAATTATATAAAATCCATTTGTATTTAAATATCATTCATTAATTTATTATAAAAAATATATAGTCTAATTTTTATATAAACTAATAAAAAATCACATAATTTATAGTCATCACTTTAATTAACAACTCGCATTAACAAGTGAATAATGATTTTTCGTAGTATTTCCTAGAAATGTTTAATCATCGACATAAAGGAAATAAAGTCATATATCGCCTTATAGTCGTTATCATAGAACTCTAAAGTTCTTTTTGCATGTGTTGAAGATGTTTTGCATTACGCACAGACGCGATATACCAGGTCGGTTATATACCAGGTCGGTTCAGAGGTTTGTTATAGATTGTAGTAATTCATTCCAGATTTCAATTCCATTAAATTAAGATTTACCCATGATCTAGTGTGTTGAGAATCCGATATATCGAACTTTATACTAAGTTTTATTTTTTCTTCTCATACTTTATTGCAATGAACTAAAGAAAGTCTGAATCAAGACTCTTGTAGCAATTGTATAGCAATTGCTCCGTAACTCCATTTTTAAATGACCGGGTACCATTCCTGGTGTAATGGCTAATTTTGGCATGTACCGAACAAAAAAAAATACACAAGGACTGGAGTCTCTAGACAAATCTCGTAACATTACAATGACTGCAGATTTTATAAAATCCCGTGTCTTACTTATATCATTCATGGAATAATATTTTAACCGATCATTATTTGTTCAATTTCGATGTTTAGTTAATTGACTCTTTCATTAACAGTAGGATACGTAGTGCCATTGTTGAATGAAAATAAAAGGTAATTAGGTAACCTGATTTGATGTGCAGCAATCCGCAATATGCATTTTTTACCATATATGTTTAATACAAAACCTACAATGGTTTAGAATTTTTTTACGATTAAGTGTTTTTATATTTGGAATTCATTTTAAATATGGTTTCTTTGTTCATTTAAGAAACCAAATTAGTTCTAATTAACTACGAGATTTACTAAAGGATTCTTCAAAAATTCGTCTATTGATCTCCCATAATTAGATTTGATGATTATAAGATATATTTTTAGGAAATTCTTGTAATTAATGAATGTATCATAATTTAAAATTCGACTACGTAATAGATTGATAACGATTTCTGAAACAAAGAAATTATGTATTATTTAAAATTCTTATAATGATGTTTTTATTTATTTAAAGAAATTCATAATTAATACGAACTAGAGTAATTTTTTTTTTTCCGAGAAAAAAAAACAAAAAACAAATATTTTTTTTAAAACAAAATCAAATTAAATTAAATTATTATGGACGCACAACAATTCATCAATGAAAAATACCCAACAAAAGAAGAAAGAATTAATGAAACGAAATTAATTATAAATAAACAAAATCTTGAAGGATATTTGGATTTATCAGATTTTGTTAATTTGGAATTATTAAATTGTTGTGATAATCAATTAATCGATTTAAATATTAGTAATAATAAGAAATTAATTGATATTGATTGTTCACAAAATAAATTAAATCAATTAGATACAAGTAATTGTAAAAATATAAATATTATTAACGTTCATTATAATCAACTTAATAAGATCCCTATTTTAAAGAGTAAAAATTTAGAATATTTAAATTTACTTGATAATAAAATTTCTTCTTCAAATTTAAATTGTTTTTCTTCTTTTATTAATCTTAAACAATTATTTATAGGTAATACTGATCAAGAAAGAATTGATCAAGGAATTTATAATCAATTTTATGGTAGTTTGGAACCTTTAAAAGGTTTAATTAAATTAGAAAATTTAAGTATTAATAATACTGATATAGATTCTGGTTTAGAATATTTATCTTATAATATTAAAAATTTAAGATGTTTGGCTGATAAAAGATTAGATGCTAAAGTTAAAATAATTTATAATCAACTTGAAACTTTTGCTATTGATGATATTGATGCTTGGCAAGGTAGATATAATTTAAGAGGATGGAAAAAAAATTGGGAATTAACTAAAGAAATGGAAGAATTAACTAAAGAAATAACATTAAGTGAAGAAGAAGAAAGTTCTGATGTTCAAAATCGTTTAACAGAATTAGAAAAAGAAGAAAGTAATTTAGTAATTAAAAAAGATGAATTGGAAACAAAAAAAATTAAATTAGAACAAAATGTAAAAATTTTACAACAACAAATTTATAATTTAAATATTAATTTAGAAGAAATGAATATTGTTTATCAAAAAACAAAACAAGAATTAGAAGAAAAAGAAAATGAATTAAAATCCATTACTGCTGAGCAATTAATGGAAAAAGGAATATTAGAAAGAGAAGCAAATATTTTAAAAGAAGATTTATTAAATAAAGAAAAAGTTAAAAAAGAATTAGAAGAAAAATTAAAAGAAACTAATGATGATTTAAAAAATAAGGAAGAAGAATCTAAAGATTTACATAATCAATTAGTTAAAATCAATAAATCAATTATTGAAATTGAAACTAAAAAAAAGGAATTAAATTCTCTTAAAGATGAATTAAATAATCAATTATATAAAGCTAAATCTAGTACAGCTTCTTTAAGAAAAAAAATGAATGATTTAATGGAAATATTAAAATTTAAAAGTAAAGAATTACAGGGTCAATTAATGAAGGCTAAACAAACACAAAATAAACTTGAACAAACTGAAAAAAATAAAAATATTCTTCAAAAAGAAAAAGATGAATTAGAAAAACTTTTAGAAAATCTTAAACAAGATGAACAAAATTCTCAAAATAAACTTATTAACCTTAGTAATCAATTAAAAAATAAGGAGGATTTTATTAACAAACTTCAACAACAAAGTGAACAACGAATTAAAGAATTAAAAAATCAATTAGATGAATTAACTAAAAAAAATGAAAAAGCTTTTCAAAAAGAAAACGATCTTTTAAAGAAACTTCAAAAAAATAAACAAAATTCTCAAATTCTTAAAAATCAATTGAAAAATAAGGAAACTTCACTTATTAAATTTCAACAACAAAGTAAACAACAAATTGATAAATTAAAAGAACAATTGGATGAAGAAACTAGAAAAAGTAAGGAGACTTTTCAAAAAGAAAAGGATCTTTTACAAAAACTTCAGGAAAATGAAAAGAATTTTCAAAATCACTTAAAAGATAAAGAAATTTCTATTAATAAATTTCAACAACAAAGTAAGCAACAAATTGATGAATTAAAAAGAAAATTAGATGAGGAGACTAGAAAAAATGAAATGGCTCTTCAAAAAGAAAAGGATCTTTTAGAAAAGTTACAAGAAAATGAGCAAAAATCTCAATATAAACTTGCAGGTCTTGAAAGTCAGTTAAAAGAAAAAGATTCTTCTATTAATAAGCTTCAACAAAAATTTGATGATTTAAAAGAACAATTAAATAAATTTCAAATGCAAGCTAAAAAAACTAGTCTAAAAGAATTACGGGATACTCTTAAAAGTAATCTTGGTAGAAGAGGAAAGATCTTACTGGAGAATCTTTTAAAAGAGCAAAGGAATATCATTTTAACTAATAATAGTTCTGCTTTCAAAAGATTGGAAGAAATTAAACGGGATTTAAGTGTTGATTTAATGTTAGAGGAGGATATTTCCAATCTTCAATCTCTTTTAAATTTGCAAACGGAAATAATTCAGTTAGAGATGCAACTGCCGAATCAATAACGAAACTAAATATATTACATTATTTGGCTGAATAGTGAACCGGCAAATGTGATTACAATATTATAATCCAATATTAAAGTACTATCAAAAAACTTGAATCATTTTTCAGCGATGGAAATGTCGATCATTCGTGTAAAATAAAATAATTCATGGATATCGGATCCTAACGTTAGCTTTCTAGACAAAGGTTCATACTTTTTAATTGAAATAATGAAAAAAATACTTTAAATGGTTTAATTTAATCAAAACTTAAATTAGAATTAGAGAAAAGAGAAACTAAGTATTAGTGAGTAGAAACTTAGAGAGTTTTATCGATCAGAGAATGAGTTTAGGACAAGCTGATCTTGAATACTTTTGCTAAATAAAGAACATTCTCAATAATTTTGGTAACATGAGATATTAATTAAGGATCTCCTTCCTATTATATTTTGTTAGGCAAAAAATGAACCGATTACGGAAAATTGTGGTTTTTGTACTTAATTCCTTGCGTTTTATGTGTAGTTTTTATGAGCCAGAAATATTTCTAATTAATTTTTGGATAACAATTATTAATTCGTAAGCTCGATATCATGCAGTTTCTAAATTTGATCTACAAGGAAATTAATTAATTTCCGTTTTCCGGTTTACGGGTATTTGGGCATTTCGTAATACTATCGTAATATACCCTTATTAAGGGAAAAAAAAAATTGTCGGGTGTTATGAATAGTTTATGTGTCCTTATATAGCTAACTAAGAAACGCGTAAATTGCATAAGTTTTTTTTTTAGGTATAGAATATTACCGTATCTATTTATATTTTTTCACTAATTCGAAATTTTTTTTTCTCTTCGTTCCTTTTTTTCTGTAAGATAAATTTTCTCTTTTCTTTGAGAAAATTCTATCGATTATAATAAACTCTCGGACAAAATATTCGGATGTTGATTCTCCTATAAAATTCTCTCCTTTTTCGAACTATCTTTCATTTTCTTTCATTTCTCTTTTTTCCCTTTTCCTCCTCCAACTCTAATTACATTTTATTTTTCTTTTTTCTTTTTTTTTTGAGTGTAATATTGTGTTGTAATATTATAAAACTTTGGGAATAAATATTGTGGTCGCGAATTTCTTTTTGTGAGATACTAATAATTTTGTAAATAGTTATTTTTGGAGTGTCGTTTCGGTAGGTGAATAAGGTGTAGCACATATTACATTTTAAAAATGCCGCCTATACGTATTAAGAAATTTTCAAATGAAATTACGTAAGTTTTATTCTCGAAATTTTTATTTTTATTTGTTCTTTACACACGTTTTAACCACTTTGTTATTTATTGTAGTAAAGGTATAGCGCGCGATAATAATGTACATATGCTTTATCATATACATCGTAGACAAGAAGATTTTAATAACAATCATAAAATAAACCCAACTTCAGTCCCCTCAATTCCGACAGTATCATTGCCACATGGTTCAATATCTTTAACTTTGGTTACTACTTCTACTATTAATGCTACGCCTGCTGCTGGTACTGATATTGATACTGCTACACCTATTGCTAGCGCTACTGATACCGATACTGAAGCTACTGCTACAGATATTGGTGATCTATTACCTACTGATCCATCAACTCCAAAAATACCAAAAATACCATTTCCATCAATACCACCTTCTATTACCACTCCGATAACATCAGATATTCCTACTACTGCTACTCCGATACAAACACAAAATCCTTTATCTTCTTCCTTTTCAATAACATCGACAACAACAGCAACAACAACAACAACATCTCCATTTCAGCCAATACCAAGCTCAGGTTCACCAAATGACACAAAATCAAATAATTTACATGTGTGGATGTTTTCAATATTGGCAGTTGCGATATTAATTATGATCTTAACAGTCTTAGCTTTAATATATAAAAAAAGAAAAGGAAAAAGAAATACTTTACATAGCATAAATGCTGGAGATATAACTGACAAGGATAAAGAAAATAGTTCAAAGTCTAATTCATTAACTTCTTCGATTAATAGCATTTCTTCTTCATTCAAAATAAAAAAAGGAAAAATTGTACCCGGAGATATTCATGTTAGTAGTCCTCCTGTACCAAGTATAGTTGAGGAAAAACCTCACATGCCAACATTAAAACGTACTCAAACAACTGTGTCTGCATTTCAAGAATTGGTTGATTTAACCGATGATGAACATTTTAACCTAAGAAAATCTACTAGTTCCGGTATATATACGATTGCTTCTCGCCTTAGTAGTACTCCAACCTATGTTAATTATGATGCAGAAGAAGGTTCTTCAAGTAATGTTACAAACGTAATTCCTTTAAATCAAGAGCGTATTGATACTATAATACCTCACTCAAATGCAGATAGTGGTGGTGGTGGTCTCACAAGAACTTTTGCTTCCGCAACAATCCCATTTGACACTAGTAATAATGAAGATAATAATAATCAATAATCTAATGACAACAATAATATTTCAACCAAAAGTATTATACATTCACTTTAGCGTATATAATAATTACACTCATCATATTATCCTAATCTTAATTGTAAATTTACTTCACTATAGACATTTCACAGAAAAATATCATAGAGAACTTTTTTCGGGAGAATTTTCCGATAAATTAATAGCATTACTTTTTATTTATTTATTTAATAACTTAATTCCAAATCCCCTCATTTAATCTACATCACAATTATCACTCATCACAAAGAAACAACACTTTCTACAACTTTTTCATGTAATTACAAAAAATCCTCGGTTGGAATCATTGTGGGTGGTTTGTTATTTTCATTCGATATTTGTTCCGAGAGTTTAATAAACATATTGGAATGTCTGGATTACATTCTATAAAATTTTGTTACTTTTTATTCTGTGAACTTTTTACATTTAATCTCAAAAGTAATTATTAATAAAAATTAAATGATAAATAAAAACTATTAACTTATTTTTTATTAGCAAGACCAGATCGAAAATATGCGATATCTCCATCTTCAAAAACATATTCTTTACCCTTTGTCAAATATTTTCCCGCTGATTTAACCGCTGCTTCGTTACCAAGTTCTTTTAAGTCATCAAATTTCATAACTTCTGCTAAAATAAATGATTTCTCAAAATCGGTATGAATAACTCCTGCTGCCTTTGGTGCCTTCGTGTGTTTCTAATAAAAATTTTTTTTTTTTTAAAAGAAAAAAAAATTCATTTTTAAATTGCTTAAACCACTTTTAATTAATCTCAAATGTATCATGATTAAATAAATACCCTAATTGTCCAAGCTCTGACTTCATCCGGCCCACAAGTGAAAAAATACATAAGCTGTAATGCTTGATATCCTGCTACTATGATTCTTGGAAATGAAGATTGAGCATCTTTTTCAGCCAAAAATGCATCCTTTTCTTCTTTTGTAGGAAGAACCGAATGTTGATATTCAAATCCCGCACTGAAAGGAAGTATTAAGTCTCCCGGATTATTTTCATCAACCCATGTCTTTATCTTTGGTAACCTAAAATAGAAACCTTTATATTATTATATGATCTTTCTTTTAACGTCGTCTATCCGCATTTTATTCACCATTTGTTCTTTTTCCTAATGAAATCTTTTTCGCTCAAATTAACTAAATAAATTACGGGCTTTGCGGTAAGTAATTGCAAGGCATTGATAATATCTACCTAAAGCAGGAAAAATGTGTACATAAATATGTTATACATAAATATTGTAATCAATACATTAAGAAATAATGATTTTTGATAATTACTTCTTTGTTGTTCCAGTCCCCTTTTCGAACATCCTTTTTGTCCTCTGCTACAAATTTCAGCACTTTTTGTGTAATGTCCTATATCGAATATTTAAAATTAACTTGTAATATAATACATAAAATTTCACGTATTCCATATATATAGCACTTACCAATTCTTCTTTCTTTGCCTTATCGGCCGTAGAACCACCTTTTCCTACGCGTGCCGTAATTTTTGACAATTCTTCTAATTTTTTAGTCAAAAATTCTTCATCTTTGAGACGAAGTTCGTTATGAATAATTTCAAGATCCCTAACAGGATCAAGTTCCCCTTCAACATGAATTACATCCTCCTCAGAGAAAGCTCCTTTTATCCATCATCATAACAAAAATTTTAATAGTTAAAGATGATAAATTTTTTCGTACAAACGTTAAAATTTAAGGTTGAAACAAAAAGGATACGGACAACATGGAAAATAGCATCTACAGCTCGAATATGACTCAAAAAGTTGTTACCCAATCCAGCTCCGGTGGATGCGCCTTTAACTAACCCAGCAATATCAATAACAGTAAGATAAGCTGGCACCTTTGAAAGTGGTTTATATGTTTCACACAACCAATCAAACCGGGAATCTGGTACAGCGACTCGAGATTCTTCTGGATCTATATATTTAAAATTGATTACATAACATTTAGATCGCATAACATTTGGATCGAATCCACGACTAAACTATAATGTGAAAGTTAAAAACTAACCAATTGTACAAAAAGGATAATTTTCTGCGGATGCCGCACTGTTTGTAATGGCATTAAAGAAAGTAGATTTCCTGTGATATAAAATTGAAAAATTGGATTAAAGCAAAACTTGTTCAATAAAGTTGACTGAAGTTTTCAAAATTAAATTTATATTATAAACAAAATAAAATTATTACATAAATATAAATAGTCATTGCTTTAACTTCTCGGAAACTTACCCAACATTAGGTAGCCCAACAACTCCGATCTTCAAGTTATTACTCGGTCTACCAAGTAAAATTCGTTCTTCTTTGACAACTTTTTTTGGTGGCATATTTTTTCTGTATAATGGTAAAGTATAAGAAAAAGAACGAGTCCAAAAGACCTGTAAAAAGTTTGACGAAATACTATTGATAGATAAAGATCTTTGAATTCGTAAATAATAAGAAATAACCAATAAAGGTCCTCGAGGTGCGAAGTTGAACATTCAAAAAAAAAAATGGGTTTTTTTTGTTAATCATCTCGTGATCGGGAATCGGCACAGTACCCTCTGGCCGGAATTATAGGTTCGGCCAGCATTAGTATAATGTGAGATAAAATAGGCAATTCAGTTAATTATAATCCAATTTTTTAATTCTGACAAGTATTATAATTAGTTTGGAAATATAGAATTAGTTTATATTAATAATTTTACTTAAAATTCATTAATTAGAATTAATTTTAAATTAATAATACAAATTAATCTATTAATAAGTATCTGTATTTAGTGTTATTATTATCTATGAATAAAATGTGATAAAACACATCTGAAGTATAAGAATATTGGAATGTTAAAAAAAACATGATATTTAATTTGGTATTTTTATAATAATTGATTCAAATTTAATCATTAGAATTTACAGTAGAGAAATCATCTAAAGAGGAATGAAAAAGAGAAACAGAGGAAAAGGAGGAGCATTATATATATAGTATTTAGTATATAGATATATATCCAGTATAAATATATTATCTCCAGCATAATTCACACCAATCTCTATCAGTCAATAATCACACTAATTAGCTAATATACAGGAATATAGGAACATTAGATATATATATAATATGAATTGATGATACTAAAGGAAAAATAAAAACTGTGATTAACTTTTTAATCAGCTAAAAACTCAAGCTCAAGCTGAACTAGAAGCGGTTAAAAATGCCAAAGAATTAATTATGGGATATCCATATTGATAGAAAAAGCTGATAGAAAACTTCAAAAATACTAAGAAGTGATAAGAAAATAAACTTTTTATGATATAGACTGTAAAAGCTGACAATCTTAAGCTTTGGGAATGTATTTATTTGAATTCTGTTATTTGATTATTTATTGTCCATTGGTCTGCTGAGTTGACTTTATTGGCTTCAATTACAATTCACTGAAAATATCAGTAAAAAAAAATTCACAAATATAAATTACTTATTTAGTTGTATTATCATGCAATCATAGAAAATAGAAAAACATTGATATAAGTGATTACATCAATAAAAGAATTAAATTGGCGTTTGGTCTGATGATATCATCTCTTTTTTTATATACTGTATATATAAAACATCATGATTATCTAATTTAAAAGCCAATTGCTTTTTCTAGTAAAATTTGATGTAAGAAATTTGATATGAGTAATTATAAAGGTTTGCAAAAAAATAATATAAATACTGCCTTTTCAGATTTTAAAAAAGGATATAGTAATTATATAAAATAAAGAGAGGATTCCATTTTTTCATAAATACATCATATTAATAAAAAATCAGTGTTTATATCATTTAACATACAATAACACTTATATCTGATTCTGATTACTTGCCTTACTTCAAATAGAACTTTAAAGAATAGTCCTTGATAAACTTTGATAGTTGATACTTTCAAAAGATGAATGGCTGTAATGTTAATAAAATTCAAGAATTTTTTACAAACACATAAATAATATATTGTTAAAGGATTCAGCAACTGATGAAGAAAAAAACTAAGTGAAATTATTAATCAATAAACAAAAGTAAGTAACTTTAAAATAAAGTTGAGGTAAAGAAATAAGTTATTTCTGCATTTTGTTAATCATCTTAATGGATTGAAATAAGTAAAAACCTATTACAGTTTTGCATTTTGTTAACAGTCTTAGCAAGGCTGAAATAAATAAGAGCTTGTCATGGGCTCATGGCTTTGCACTTTATTACAGTCAAACCTCTATATACTGATGAGGTTATTTTAAGGAAAAAATATTGGTATATTGAATTATCATCACACAATTACTATATATCATATTATAAATCACGTTTATTATTAGATTAGCGAACAGTTAGATTTTGATACTAATACTTCTAATTGGAAACAATATCAATACTTACAAGTAACATAATGCAGAGCAAATACCACCTGATTAAAGGTAGAGTGTATCATGTGATACTTCATATAGATTGATTAGTCAAATTCCTTATTACATAGTAATACTATTTTCTGTACAATATAAACTTTTGTAATACTTAACATAAATGGATAAAATTTATATCGTTAGAAAGCCACAATTTTGAACTTTTATTTTTTTAATTAAAAAAACTTCTTTTATAAAAAAAATCTTTAAAAAACACCTAATGAAGTTGTGACTAGACATATATGTTTTTGCGACTAGGCAATCTTGAATTTTATTGGTTGTTAGTATCAGTTGTATATTTAAAATGTAAACAAATGATCAGCAAACCTATAGTAAAATAATTTGCCATCCACTACATATAAAAAATGATTGACATATACTCTACTCTTAATGATCTAAAATAATTAAATTTTAGCAAAATAAACTGCAAAAGAATTCAGATTAAATCTTTTACTTGGGCCAACTTTATAGTGCTGGTCCAAATTAATACTAGTGTAGCTAAAATATCGGTACATCTTAATATATGTTATTATAAAAGGATCAAGAAAAAGTATTAGTATACGACTATACGTTACATTGCGAAATTATATACAATATCAATATAACGCAGTTTTTTATTATACATGAAACAAAACAATGAAAATTTATCGGTACAGGAAATTATCAGTACACTGGGGATCAGTACATAGAGGTTTGACTGTAATTGCCTTAGCGAGATTGAAATAAGTAAGGATAACACATTTCTGGCCACATAAATAATTTTCACGAAGGTGAAGTTTTATTGGAATACTAAGGTCTACTAATTCTGGAGGAGGAATTAGTTATGTACCTCCCTTAATAATCCAAGAAAACTTCCTCTCATTAAGTTACTTATACAGTTATACTTAATTGATATTAACCATCATTTTTTAAAAAAAAATTAATAAGGAACATACCAAAGTTGCCAATGTAATATGTGAATTCTAGAATCTATCCAAAAAAATAAACAAAAACATAATGATACAGGTGAAGAAGATGAAGTCATGAAGACGATTTGGCAAAAAAAGAAAAAATTCTTACATTCAAGAAACATGAAATTTTCAATCAAAGAAAGGGAAGTAAAACTTCGGACTTTTCCATGACAGAAAAGTTGGTTTTACATCTTAACAAGTGTAAGAAATATATTATTTATTACTGTAAATTTCAGTATTATATAAAATTGAATTTTGTTGTGTCCTTTAACCAGATGAACTGGTTTGAACAGTATATAACCTTTAATACAAGCCTTTGTAATAATTCCAAGAGGACTTTTAAAAAGAACTTCTTTAAGCTTTTAAACAATAATTATTTAAATAATCATCTACCTCGGAGTATTGATCATCAGCTCGGAAGAGCCACGAATTGTACGACAATCACCAGGTCTGTGCGGCATATTAATTTTCGCATATAACCAGAAAAACTAATGCACCCGGTCCCCCTAACCTCTGTTTTCCCCGAACAAACGCGTTAAAATTCTTGCTTAAATGCTTTGTTGCAACACAGGACCTACTATATATGTTAATATTGACGGCAAAACCATATGCTATGAAGGGCTGAGAACTTTGCAATTTCCGAGATCTACGCGAATTAGCCAACTTTGAGTCTTGTGGGGAAGATCTTCATGTGAAAAATCCGTACGCATATGCTTTCAAAGGGTTCTTGGCATCATACGATAAAGAGAATCATCTTCCTTATCTTCGGCGTTCGGTCCTTTTATTTTTCCGCGGTCTACAGTAACGAGATATAAAACGCCAGACTGGTAGAAGTTCAGCCAACCTTCCCGCGAGTGTGTATATACCCTTTGGTCGTCGTTCATAAAGATAATGATGGAGGACTGTAAGACTGCAAGATTCCACTCTAAATCTAAATTTTTTGTGATGAAGGGCTAAAAATTTGAGCAAGACAGGAGGATATCTAATATGACCGATTTGAGAGCTATCACCGCTACTGGCAATATTCGTCTCAATTGCTTTCTTCGTGGAGAGACTGTTAATAATATTTCGATATAACAATTGATAACAGTTTGGCCTTTGATAACCTAAAAGACTCGATCAGAAATGTCCGGCAAGTCTTACGTCAAACAAACTTCGATCTATACGAAGTTAATTTTTTCCAACCCAATCATGCTAGTCTCTTCTGTAAATAGTTTTCCGGATAGCCAAGGGACCACAAAGTGAAATTTCTAAACATTTTCCCACTTGCGTATCGTAACTCTCATAGAAAGGAACCCTTATCCTCAAGAAAATGGTCAATTCATGTCCTCATATACCCCAGAAATGATTAATGTAAAGCGATATATTCGCATTTTTTTTATGTACTGTTAGGCCGTGTCTTCCGGCAACGATTTATTTTACATGTATCACGGGCTACGTCCCGACCCTTGTATTAATAAAGTTTGATTACCTTTGCCAAGTAACATTGAACATTTTTTGCCGTACATGTAGCATTATTAACCATGACAGTTTGTGATAGTGGAACAGCAAACCCATCCGAGCTTGAGATATTGAGACAGCGCAACGCTGAGCTTGGGGCTAAGATTTCCAGGCTTGAGGAAAAGAATTTCGAGCTTGAAGAAGAACGGAGACTATCATCCAATTATCTTATGAAACAGATGATCGAGCTTAGGAACGAGAGGGCTCTCCTCCATACCGAGAATTTCGATCTCAAATTCGAGATAACGAAGCTCAGAGGATCGTGAGTCCAGACTCGCGAAGATGAGACAGATTAATGAGAATTATGAGCTTAAAGCCGAGATAGCAAAATTAAGGCATTATATCGATGAGCTTAAAAAAGAATTAGAATCTAAGAAAAACCGCAAATTCCAGACTAGATGCATCCAGATAGCTAAAATTCTTAACGAGGAACCTATTATCGAATATCGCCCCTCTTTCATGCAAGGATTAGAGCTTGATGCCTTCTTTCAAAAATATCGAATCGCATTGGAGGTGCAAGGGGCTCATAGCACCAGATGGTATAAAGATATCAAAAAACTCGAGGACATCGTTAATCATGATCGGAAAAAAAGATGCATTTGTCTAGATAATGGAATTTTCCTTATTGAGGTATGGTATGATCAAACCGGAAATCGTTATTCCAGAAAGGATACAAAAAATTAAGGAATTCATTAATCAAGCATCCAAAAGTTTCGATATCCTATAAACAACAACTTATAATACATGTAAATTTCTATTAAATTGCAGATAAATATCGCAAAATTGGGTTTCTCAATCTTTGTATTTAGTATCTTCACCACTGAATCCGTGGTGCCACATGTATCGAATAATAATGACCGAAATTTCACTGCGCCTATATGGCATCCAGGGCTTTATTAGTTCGAAGTGTAACGAAGGACTATATACTTCTACGTTCGATAACGTCATGTCCGGACCCAGAAACTGAACCTATGTTCCTTAGATAATAGATTTGTAATTTAACCACTACTTTTGGGAGCTCTACATGGACAAAGGAAATCCCGAAAACCCATGTCATATTGTACTCCCGTACAGTCAGTTTGAAACTAGAAATAATGAACCCAATTCCTCCATGCGCCAGGTGTCAGTTGGTGATGAAATCGATGAAACACATGGGCGTTGCAGAGGTCCACTCATGATAGTTGACATGATCCCGAAATCTGACCGTAACCACATTGCAACCTCACTTGGCCTTGAGCTCCAAGATGGAGATCAAAATGATGATATCGGTTATATGAAAAAAAAGTTCTTGTCTGTTATATTGAAGAAGTTGGTGATTATGGATTTGACCATATCATTGTCATCGGGGAACGCTACTGGACTCCTTTTTATGGACTGCTTCGGCCGCGTGTTTGATTTGGATTCTATGGGTAATGTATTATGGTTACTTGGCGATTACTCCAAAAGAGTGGAAAGAGTGACAAAAGGACTCAAGACTGGCCGGGGGTACCATGGATTCCGGTGGAATTGTTATTGAAACTAAGGATTGTATGTACAAAATTTGCTCTTTACTCTTTTTTTTTTATCTTAAATTTTTATTTTAGCAATTTCTTCCAGATTCACCATATGATTACCATACCTTCCCTGTTGAAAAAATAAACAAGAAAACGAGGTCGAAAAAGAAAAGCTCAAAAAAGAAACATCATCACTGATTTTAATTTCTTTGTTTTGATCAGCGTGTACTTTTGATTTAAATTTCAATTAATGTTTGTTATCAGATTATTAAAGATTTATTGACATTTTTATTAATTACATTTAGCTGAAGATAATTGATTACTAATTAATATAAGGGTTATTTGCTTTGGAAATAATATTTAGTTGCATCGTATTGAAAATAAATAAATATGATCTTTGCATTATTAAAACATTAATTGATTTTTTACAATGTCTACTACACCTACACACTTGTTCTACATAAAAATAAAGTTTTGCTCACTCGAACAATTCGTGGGCAATGGGCATTAAGTATAACTGATGACCGTTTTTATTCTATCCAGAATATCGATGTTGGGATAAGTGTAATCAGATCAAAGTGAGTGCTGAATAATCGTGTTAATATAGATAAAGAAAGCTGGTGTAGTCCGTAGCATTAGAATAGAACACGATTTCATTTTTTTAAAACAAATCTGCGTATAATTTACTTTCGTGCATGACAAATTGTAATGCGCACGCACGAATAAATCCAAACTAGGCGTCCCTTCTACATAAGCAATGCAAAAATGAATTAAAAGATAAATAATATTATATTTCTTATATTTCTAATATTATAATTTATTTATATTGATTAAATAATAAATAATAGTTTATTTATTTTAAATTTTATTATACTGGTTGCAAATATAATAATTATAGTAAGGTAATTCAATATAAAATATTAATAAAACAAAAATGTAAGATATAATTCTAAATTACCATTTATCAACTAATTCATATTTACCCACTTATAAAATACTTGTTAATCCATATTTTACCCACTTATAAAATACTTGTCACATGATTAACAAACTTCAATAGTGCATCTTTTTAATTAATTACTCATTCTTTAAACCCAATAAAATAATTAATGTAATTTAACTAAATTGTTCTCATGTCAAAAAGACTAAACTGCTCCCCAGCCAGCCATTAACAATGCATATGAATAGTATTGTTAACTAACTAATATATAGTGTCATCGACGGCCACGGCATTTTAAATAATTTTGACATTTACCGTATACAATTTATATATTAGTTAGTTAACAATACTATTCATATGCATTGTCAATGGCTGGTTGGGAAGCAGTTTAGTCTTTTTGACATGAAAAATGGTAAAAGTTGAAATGCCCTAACCGTCGATGACACTATATATTAGTTAGTCAACAATATTATTCATATGCATTGTCAATGGTTCCCAGCTTAGTCTTTTTGAAAACGATTAGTTACGGTTACGGCATTTTAAATAATTTCGACATTTACCGTAACGCCGACGCCGACGCCGTAATTCAAGAAATTTCGACAGCACCTATAATCTAATACGATTAACTATGCTTCTACTTACAAAATAAGTTACTGGTTGCAGGTATATTCTCAAGATTCAGAATTTGATTGTCACCTCCATATTACGACGTTATCATGCGATGATGAGTAATGTATAATATTCCTGATTGGCCGAACGGCACTTCTTATTATCTTACGTCGTCACCATTGGGTATGTATGTATATGTACTATATATATTCATTCATATTTCCCCAAACTTTGGAAGCCAAAAGGTCGGACTTCAACCCTGTGGACTGGATTGGATGCTAAATCAATTGTATGTTAATAAAGGGTTGAAAGTTGAAACGCAATATGCACATTATACGTGCGCTCGCATGCATGAAAATGTGTTTTTTTTCCTTGAAGGATCTAAAGCAGGAATTATACTATCAATGGTCAAAATGTTTTTCTTCTTTAATACGTCCTCATATGATAGTGTTTCATAAATCTTTTTTGATATATATATTAAGCAAGAAGATTTTTGAAGATCCCGAACAAACACTTCATTGTCAATAAATTGATCCAAACTCTTCATGAAATAGGTTGATATCAGAAAATTATGCTTAAAAAAAAAAAAAATTTTTCTTTATTTTCTTAAAAAAAAGAAAAATGAGGTTTTACGTAAATCATAAAGGATTCTTTACGCCATCGTCTATCAATGACGCATTTCAAAAATCATGCTAATCCAAATACATTTTATTATTATTTTATTATGAAGTAAATTTAACGTTACACTAAAGGTAAAAAATGAAAAGGTAAAAAAAAAAATATTATGTATATTAGATTTTTCTTTTAGAATAATAATAATAAAAAAAAAATAAGTATCCAAAAATAAAATTCTGTTACAACGTATTTTTTCCTGACAAAGATTTTCTTTAAATCATTTCCATTTATCCTTTCTATTGCTTTCTTTTTTTTTCTTCTTTTGCCCCCCCTTATTTTATTATACTTTTTAGGAGAAAAAAATAAAAATTCCGATTCTTGAAAAAAACCTGTTTATTTTTAAAATTAAATTTGCCAAAATGTTTATCCATTTTACTATAGATAGATTCATTCCATAATTCAAATATTTATCACACACATAAACATTCGATAAGATCTTGAGTCTTATTTAGCCAAGTGATCATATTGCGCTATCATTCTTTCGTTTAGTGAAACATGAAACAAAATTATCTTACCTTCTCCTTTCTTCTTCCTTAATACTTGTAAACTCAATTCAGCAAAAAAAAAAATAATTACTTTTAAATATTATATTAGCTTTTTTATCCAAAATAATTGAATCGCAGAAAATCATAATAAAATCCGATTAACAATTAATTAATTTGAAAGATAATTTTAGCCCAACGATTACGGGAAAAAAAATTTTTCTTTGAACGGTTAATAACATTCTAATCCAAAAATAAATTACTGAAAAAAAAACAAAAAAATCATAAGAACGCGTCCATAAATGAAAAATGAAATAAGGGGGGAAAAAAGCAATAAGTTAACCGTGTTACATTAAATCATAAATCTGTCATTTCATCGTTTAAAGCATAACCTTTCACAAAAAGTCTAAATTAGATATCAAAAAGATTTTTCTAGATATTATATGTTTATATGAAGGCATAGTTAACTTTAAAAGGTAAACAATATTATAAATCAAAAAAAAAAAAAAACAAATTGTGGTTATGTATATTCTCCTTTACCAGATACTTTTTTTTTATAGAATTTTTAAAATAGAAGAGGAAAGTTATTATGATTTTTTTTTTATTAAAATATATATAATATCCAAATATATACAATTATACATACATACATATATACACATACATATATGAATTTTAAAAGATATTTTTTTTTTTTAAGGATTCTTTTCTTCTGTGATAATAAAGAAACATTTTTTTTAATTAAAACTTCGAAATACTTTTGTTTCCCAAATTTAATAGATTATTCCAGATACATATGGCTAATGTCCCCTTAATGGCCGAACGTGGATGATGATCTTTTGATTACAACATAAAATGCGTTTTACCAAGAATTACGAATAAAACAATTATACGACTGTGACAACATACACTTTATTTATAATACTATATATAATTAACAGGAACTACTTGAAATTGTATGAGTAATTTGTTAAGGCGCATTTTACATTTAAGTAAATAATTAACCATATATTGTAAAATTTATTTGTTATTATAAAATAAGTAAATAAATACTCATCGGCACCCGCCTTTTTTCTTCATTTCTTATTTTAAATCGTATTTTTTTTTGTTTTTTTTTATCCTAGTATTTCACTAGTGAAATAAAAAAAAAATAATCAAACTTTTCACATTCATTCTCACCCTCTTCCTTTGTATAATAATCCCAATAATCCCCTATCGGAAAAGTAAGAAAAAAAAAAAAGTTTTTTGAGCGTTAAAACGAATGGATTTGAGTTGATCTCATATATTTAATCATATCTATCGTTTTAAATATTTTTTTTTTAAAAAAAAAAATCTTTCCTTCGTTTCAAAGTCAAAACTTGTTTTTCGTTAAAATAAATGGAAAATAATAATAAGGGAAGAAATTACAGACGTTCAAATAACTGGAGCTCGCAGGGTAAATAAAAAAAATATATTTTTTTTTATATGATTTATTTGATTTTTATTTTAATTTATTTTAATAGAAAAACAAACTTATTTACATTTTCTTAAAAAATCTAGACGGGATAGACCAGAATTATTCCGGAAGAATCAGATCACGTGCAAGATCAAATCATTCGAAAAGAATCTTTACTTCTCCAAAAATCTTCAAACCTACTCAATATCCTTCTCCACCTCTTTCAAATATTGTCGCTTCAAATGCTCCAAATGATAAAAGTATAAATAATGTGTCAAGTGGATTCATTATTACTGGAATAACAATAGGATCTTTAATATTCTTAACAATAATAGTTTATTTGTTAATTCGATTTATAAGAAAAAGAAGAGAATCTTCAAAGTCACGAGAAGTTCAGGAAGACGAAGAATTACCGCATCCACGATTAACCTTAAATTTTGTTAAGCATAATCATGCTATACCAGAATTATGTACTACACCAGATACTCAACCGATATTAGATTATTACTCTTCAAAAGCTGGTTTGACTGACAATTCATCGCCTCCTATTATTAATTCAAATAAAGTAAATAAATTAAGTCACTTTATTAAAGAAGATAATAACGATCATAAATCTACACCAGTTGAACTTACCGAAAATATTAGAAAATCTTCTGAAGAGAATGTTAATACTGATTACGTACCACAGTATTACAATGGTATGGAAATACCTCCTTTAGGTGCCAGAATTATTCCATTGGAACGTCAAGTACAAATCGCAAAGGAATTGACTTCTGTTAATAATAATAATAATAATAAACGAAAGAGCAATAGGAGTATCAGCAGTCTACTTAGCATTAATAGTAGAAGAAAAAGTAGTACGAGTAATTATCATTATAATTATAATAATTCTAGTACCCCTAATTCGCTTTCTCAAATAAGTGAAACTCCTCAGAATGAAGGTGCTGCGAAAATAGTTTCTTAACATACTTAATATCATATAATTACATATTTGAATTAATATTATCCATTTATCAATTAATATTTAATACTTTTTAAATGTACAGCAAAAAAAAAAAAATTTTAGAATAGAATTTTGTATTACTAATGTAAAAGTATGGGCATATATATTATAGTAATAATTTAATAATTTAATATTTAATATTTTTAATGTATTTTAAATATGGGTTGGAATATTTGGTGTGGGACAGTGTGGGTATAATTTTTGGTTATAAAAAAATATTTGTACAGTTAAGTAGTTTTCGAAATAATTGGTTATAAATTTTATATTGATTTATTGAACATAATAGGAAATTAATCACTTTTACAAAGAAAGTAATTTTATCACATATTTTTCTATTTTTATTACATGTGAAAAAACCGTGGTTAAAAGTATACGTGCACTACAAACGTATCTTTTAATTCAATAAAATTTGTTTCCAATTTTTCGACATGCATATTAATAATATTAATATATTAGTGTGTTCCCTTTATAACGAAAATCCGTAAATCTGTGTTTTTTTTCAAAACCTGTAGCAGCAACTGCAGGTTCGGAAAAATTCTTCCTAACCCTGACATTGTGATACAATTAGTAATATACTACATATTTATATAGTCATGTAGTGTATATACTTATACATATAATTTATATATACCCCCCCGGTCCGGTCATCCCGATTTTTAATGAAAAAATATATGGGTTTTATAAAAAAGTTTTTATGGGACCATAAGCTAGGGCCATAAGCTAAGGACCATAAAGACAGGTTATTCAAATGACTTTTTTTACGAATAAAAAAATCACGCAATAATCTTATATGAACAATAATTGAAAATCTATATCTTATCAAAAAAAATGAAAGAATCCTGCAAGCAATTTGGAAAAAATAATGTGGTTGGAATTTTTTTTAAAAAAACCCATTCTAAGAAATGTTCTCCGTCTGTGATCTTTCTAAATCGGAATTAATAGATTCAAAAAAAAATACGTAACTGTGAAACCAATTTGTCAACCAATTAAAACAAGGGTTCTTATAAAAAAATGAAAATTATGCTTTGTCTATCAAAAAAAAAAAAAATTGCGTTACTATGGAATGATTAAAATTTACCAATTAAAAATAAATAAAATGAAATTCACAACAAAAATTGATTAATTCGAAGATTGATTACTAATTTTGTTTTGCCAAGAGAGTTTAGTTGACTTACGGTAAAGTTAGAGGCGCGGGTAATAATAATATCTTAATTGGGTAATTCATTTTCTGAATAGAAGTTTGGGATATGGATGACATTATTAATTGTTCATCATGTGATTTACCGACAGGAATGGTAATCTATTGCCTATTGGTATTTTGGTAATGGTAAATTTATCTATATTTTTACATCCCATAATTAAAAGTTTATAATGCGGATATTTACTATATTTAAATAAAATGATACGTTTCGAATTTGAAATCTTTTTATGAAATTCTTTATTAAGATCATAATCGTTCAAGTAAATGCGGATTAATTTTCTTGCAGAATAATTTAGTACTAAAAGTGAATGGTTCCATTCTTTACGGAACTTCCTTTTTCAAATGAATCATCTTGCTCTCCGAGTAAGAGTTTAATTTGCATTAAATTGTAATTCAGAAATGAAGTAAGAGAATTCATTGTTTGTATGATACTTCACATCACATATTGCAACGTGATTAAAGAATGTTCTTTTTTAAAAAATCTGGTAAATCTGGTTCATAATTTAATATTAAATGGGATAGATAAATTTTCATACAAAGAAGAGTTAAACTTAGAAACCGATGTAGGAAAATTATTGGATAATTGATTGATGATCGTTCGTGACGCGCATTGCTATAACTAGCGTGAATAGGTAAGTTCAGTTCTTTTTGGTTATGAAACACTTGTATATGAAATTTTATAAACATTTTAATTTCATCTACAATCAGATGGAAGAATGATTCTTTATGATGAAAATTATGAATTATCGAAGAATTCTTGATTAAACGAATTAAAAAAATGATTGCGAATTGAAGGAAGTCATTAAAATTGGAACAAAATGGAATTTAAGGTAGAACTTATTTATATTTCTTCAAACCTTTTATTAAAGCTTGATTTAACCTCATTATTCTCAATTTTTGAGTAGGTCCTTCCCAAAAGTATAGCTAATTTAGCTTTCTAAATCGTTTTCTCTTGAGTAAATAGAGTAAATGCTTTAGAGTAAAATCGCATCTTTATTAAATATCAGAACTTATTTATGATCACTACATTATTTATGTATTGTATATTCCTCAAAGGCATACAATCCAAAGCATCAATCTCCCAAAGTATTTATGCGGAGTAAAAAAATAAGTTAACCTCATTACAAAAGAAGATATATGAAAATTATGATGTGATTGATAGGATTTTTCGATATTGATGGAATAAACAATGTAGACATATATTTAGCGGAAAAAGTAGATTACGTAATATCAAGATTAGAAATTTTAGGATAAATTAGGATCTAAAATCTATTTATTCAAGACATTTTCTATCAGCTCGAGATTTCAAATTAGCATTTATTATGATCACGTTTATTATGATCTCAATTACATCTTTATTCCTTTAAAAGTATTTTATTTTACATAAATGATTATTGTACAATAAACCGGATAGAATGGATCACGGTTAATTAGAAATCTTACTTATTATAATACTGTATTTATTTTTATATTTCTTTTACGAAAAAGATACTCTAAAAAACCGTGTAAATATGTTCAATGGCTTCTTATTATATCTTATTATATTTATTATTTCGCTTTTAGATTAATCATTTTTTTGCGATATTTAAAAATTTAAAAATTTTTTTTTTTTTATATGTAATTAAAGAATATTTTATTATCGTGAGGGATCATGAGGGAATTACAAGTGCAAGTGCAAATGCAGCCATCTTTTGAAATATATATATATATATATATATTTCTCTTATCTATATATTAGTTATAAAATGGAATTGGAAATTAAAAAAAAAAAAGTAAATTAAATGACAAATAAATATGTTGAATTTATTCTATAATTGATCTCTTTCTTTCTTCCCTGATCTCTTTCTTCCCCTTCATATATATTTCTTCATATCGTGTAATTGATCTTAATAATTGATCCTTTTCTTCTTCTTACATAATTCCTCCTAAATTTTTCTTCCCCTTTATTTATTCGAAAACTGTAATTAATATAAAACATCATAACCATAACATATAAAAATCATGATGAATTAGATCATGATTTCTTCCATAAAATTTACACCTTCAGGTAACATCTTTTTATCTAATATACAATAATAATAAATACATTATGATGTGTGAGGTACAACACCACCAATGGTTTGAATAAATTGATTGCCTTTTTCTTTAACAATTCTATTTCCGATTCCTCCAATACCAAAAGCGGGAGCAATTCTTACAATTCTAGTTAAAGTAGTCTTAATATATAATTTAGATATAAATCCTGCACGAGAAGCAAAAGAAACATGTGGTCTATTATAATAATCTAAACCAAATAAATGTAAAGGACAAGAAACAAGTTGCACAACAGCAGGACACAATATTTGAGCTGCATTAATTGCTTTTTCATCATTTAAGATCAAACCACGTTTTTGAAATTCAGCTGCAACAGTATCTGGCATATTAAAACTGGCACCAATTGTTAAAGCATCTCTAGCAACAAACATACCATAACTTGCTAAAGGTAAACCTTTTGGTGCTACCATACCAAACATTCGAGTAAATGCTCTATCTTTGAATATACATGTTGTCATATTTGCTATAGTAGTACCCAAAAATTTTGGTGTTTGACTATCTTTTTCTAACCTTTCACATATTGTATCAATCGTGTTTGCTGTAGCATATGTACTAAAATACACTCCAAAAACAAGTAAAAACGATGGAGCACGAATTAATCTGTGAGGTCTCGTTAAAAGATTAATAAATCCATTCTTTAATGCTGTTCCCAACTTATTTCTTCCACTCGTATTTTCGATAATTGATCTATTTATTACAATAAATATAAGAATAAAGAAAAAGATTGTGAAAGGTAAAAAATTATTAAAAGAATAAAAACCTTTTATAAATGATAAGAAAATAAGAAAAAAAAATAGAATAGAATAGAATAAAAATATCGAAAAAAAGAAAAAAAAACTAGATAAAAACTTTATTTTCAAATAACATACCTATCGACTATAGTTATGAAAGGTGAAACCATGAAAGAGGCAGAAGCTGCCGCAATCAAATCGACACCTAATTTTTTAAAAAATAATTCTTTATTTTTTGTATCAACCATGATAATATTGAAATAATAATTTTATATTTGATTTATAAATCAAAAGGAATTATTTTCGAGAATCAAAAGGCGAATTTTTGGCCTTTATAAAAAAAAAAAAAAAAAAAAGAAAAAAGATACGCGAACCCCAAATGCACATATTTGTACAAACTTGATAGGATTTTCGCACAACATGAAAAAGGCATGAATTCGGAATACGAATAAAACATATATAGCCTTATCACGTAAATTTTAAGGATGTTTTTTGCGTATCTGTTGTACAAAGTCGGCAGACCTTTGGTTGTACAATACCTTTAATGTAAAAGATGAGAATGACATAAATTATGTATTACTGTAAAAAATAACAAGTATCTTTTAAACAAATAAATTGAATTGGAATATTTTTTTTTAAAAAAAAAATAAAATAAAAAAAGCAGAGATTTTCCTGAAAACAGCCGCAGTATTACCGTTTATTTTTTCTTTTTACAAATTTCATTATCATCTTATTGGTTATTTGAGAAGCATCGGAAAATGTCGTATGGGAGGGGTTTTTTTAATGCAAAAAAAAATAATATTTAATAATATTCTTTGTGCTCAAATGAATCTTCCGTCGTTTCGCTATCAATTGTAAATATTAAATTTATCATGTAAACTTATTTCTGATTATCTAATCTTATCAAATTAATCAAAAAAATCAAAGAAATTTAACGGAATTGTATAAAATCTATTAATAAAAACGGATTGATTTTAATTTTATCATTCAAGAGATAACATTATGCAATATGGAGTAAGTACGATAATGCAGTCAAACATCCTATAATTGAAATATTTCGGAAAGACAAATTATAGGTTAATCTTGAAATTTGAAAGAATACCGTACAAACGTAAACTTCATTTCCTCATATGAAAAGAAATAAAATAGAAAGAAATTGGACAGAAAGGAAGTTATTCTCTTTTCTTGGGGTATAGTTTCAATAATAAGAGATATGTTAAGGATTTTTTTTTTTTACAAAGTTTTTTAAATATACGCGTTGATTTTTACACGAAAAATGAAAGAGAGCAAAAAGTCAAATAATGAATAACCGAATTAATCGCAAATTTTCAAAATAATTATTCAATAATAAGATTTACCTTAATAGGAAAA
This sequence comes from Rhizophagus irregularis, assembly GCF_026210795.1. Lineage (NCBI taxonomy): Eukaryota > Fungi > Glomeromycota > Glomeromycetes > Glomerales > Glomeraceae > Rhizophagus > Rhizophagus irregularis. The sequence continues at coordinate 974,481 of NC_089455.1, forward strand.
TCAATAGATTAAAAGAACAGAAGAAAGGCTTTCATGAATTGCACTGCAGTGCTTTTACTTATCACATGATATTTCACCGCAATAACTTTGCAATAGCTAAGCCAAGTTGCTAAGTTACTAAGCCTCTCTGATAATCATGTGGGCAAACCAAATTTTATTTGGATGGAATATCAAAGATTTTCATGTTATCAAGATTCTAGAGCGTTGATTCCCCATAAAATTTATTTATTCAGTTCATTTTTGTAACACGTTACAGATTTACACACAGGACAGGTAAATCATTTTCTTAGGTAAGTATATGAAAGTTTAAGTGACAGGTTAAAAATATTTATTTTTCGGATTACAAATTGTAATTCAAATTAATAAAAATAAAGTTACTTCTTACCATAGATGTTATCATATATCATATATATCTCTAATCATGTTATCATGTACTACCAAAAGTGAAAGTATGACTGATATGACCCTATTGTTCAAGGTAAATGTAATGGGAGGAATCTACAGTAGATTGTACAGAATTTAGTGGTTTTTAAATGACACAAAAATTAGTTTAAATGTAATTCTGATTGACATATTTGGTGTTTTGACATGAGCCAATAAAAAAAAAAACCAGAAACAAACCGGGGAACTTCCGCAGAATAATAACTTACTGAAATTTGACATTATATCAAAAATAATAATAATTGTTCAATATTTATTATTATAGTGTGATTCATCATAATTCATCATAATTCACAACTTCAATCATTATTACTATAATATAATAATATTTATTTATTTTGTAAATATTACTAAAAATGATTTTTTTTAAAAATTTCTCATAATAAGCACGTTGGTAACACGAACCCTGAAAAAATAGTAGTAAATCGTGACCGATCAACCGGATTTTAACCAATAAAATTTGGTATGAATGTAATTAAGTCACAAGCCAACGTCAGGAGGACACTCTGACGCAGCAAACAATTTATAAAACCACTTTTTTTGTGATAACAATGTCATCCCACATAAAATGGCTGCCGTGTAAATTAAGAATTTGCTAAATATATAAAATAATTATTGTTGAGACGTTTCCAATCATTAAATTATAAGGAGGGAATTACAGTTTTGGCTGTTATACATGTGAACTTGTAAAAAGACAAAAAAAAAAATGCGAGTACTCCAGAATAGCATGCACTAACGTAGCATTTAAGATAAGTTTCAAAGTCTATAAAAAGTTAATGAAGTTTATCAGCCATTAATCACTATTAATCACTAATAAAATACATCATTAAATGGTATTAAACAACAATGATCATCTGAATGATGTTTAACTTATTCGGATCACAATCAGGGCGAGGTCAGACTTGTATGCTGTACTCTTATTTTTTTGTGGAGTGATTCATTAAAAACCAAGCCTTTGTTGGGAATAAAATTTTCATAGAATTTCTTTATTTCTTTTTATCCTTTTTTATTTTTTTTAATTCTTTTTTTTTTCTTTTTTTTATTTTAATTTTTTTTTCTGTGTGAAAGGGAAAAAAAACAAAAAAAAAAAGGAAAGGAATCATTTAAAAAACTTTCGTTATTCATTTTTGCACTTATTTTGTGTATTGTGTAATATGTTTTATATAAATTGAGCATTATTATTGGCGTTAAAATATGTTTTTTTTTGCCAATCTTATTTTACCATAATAGTGGATAACCATTATGAATATTTTATACTATTAAATATATAAACTTGTTATGTTTTATTGTTATTATTTTTTTTTTTTTTATATATTTTATAAATATTTTGGTTACACTCGTTTCAAAGAAATCTCATATCTTTTTTTTTTTTTTTGGAGACATTGACGATCTTCATAATACATCTTTAAAAAGTGTTTTTTTATATAAAAACTTCCGAAAAGATTTTTTTTTTTAAAAAAAATTTTTATTTTTTTTGTTTCACCTAAAAAAGATTCTCATTTTCTCTTATCGGAACTTGTATCAAATAACTATAAAAAAATACACATACATTTATATATATATATATTAGATAAAATATCGAGAAAAAAAAAAAAAAAATTAAAAATTTTTGATAAATAGTTGGTTTTTTTTAATAAATAAATAAACAAATATTAAAAAACAAAATAAAATATATATATATAAAAAATAATTCATAAATAATTAGATAAAACTTATAATAAATCAAAAATCAAAAAAACTCCTTTTTATAATAGATAAAAAAAATATTCCTTTATCTTTATCTTTCTTTAAAAAAAAAAAAACAAAAAATTTTCCATTTCAAAAAGTAAACCTATTCTTTAATCATTTCAATCAGATTTATTTTTAAAAGAAATTAATAATATATATATATATTTATATATATATATATATATTATAATATATAAAAAGATGAATTTCCCTGATCATGTATTATTTAATATAAATGTTGCCGTGGTGGCAATGATATTAAGGAAAAGATATGGTTATGAATTTGAACGAGATGATGATTCAAAATGTGAGTAAAATTAATTATTAATAATTCAATTTAAATTTATCTTCTATATCTAATCGTTCGTCTGTTTTAATAGCAATCAAGTCGAATGAAATGTGGGAAATGACTGAAACCCTTCATAATATTTTAATCGATTGTTTAGGAACTGATGATGCTATATTAGATTTCATAAATTGGTTTTTCGATGGTATACGAAAAACGTTTGAATCAGAAAATAATTTTTCTTCCCGAAATAATTCTTCCTTCTCTTTACAACATCATCATCAAATATTAGTATTTCCTGATACTTGCTTTCAATGTAAAAAACCTTATACTTCCCCTTTGCCAAATGATAAATGGTGTAATGCGTGTGAATCTCATGTATTTGAATCAAAATTTCATATTTGGACGAGTGGAAATGTGGAACTTGATGGATTTATTCGACAATCTCAATTGGAAGCAACTGAATCTACAGATTTCCTAAGATGGGTGGATTTTTCCGCTTTTACTGACATGAATCAAATTGGTAAAGGTGGTTTTAGTGAGGTTTATGTCGGAAAATGTACAAATGATCGTTTGGATGGGACCTTAAAACAATGGGTGACAAATATGGAATGTCAAATTATATTGAATTATGTACAATGTCGTAATGAAGATCTTAAAGAAGATTTTGAAGACATACCTTTAGAAAAATGGGAAAATATTTTGTCAGACTTTGTCGATAAAATGAAACTTATTTACCGAGATAGAAAAGCATTAAAGTGTAAACCACGTGATCTTTCTGATGAAAATCAGGAACATAAAGTAAGTATTAAGTCGTCTTAACTAGTAAAATTATAATTATTTTGACTATGGATACTATTACTCTTATTTATAATATTAATAGCTTATAATGTTTTATTAGGTTAAGAGAACTAATAGTTTTACAAGACTTAAGAGTCTTTTAAAAAGAAGACCAAGTAAAAAGAAGAATAAAAATGTAAGAATTATTATTTATTATTTATATTATTTATTAATGGTTATCATGAGATTCATGATTTATTCATTTTTTTTTTTTTTTAGAAATTATTACTTAATCCCAAACTAAACGAGCCTAAGAAAAAAATCACTCAAATACCTTCAACTGTTTCTCCGTTACGGAGTAAGTTTGTTCCAAAAACAGTTGTATTAAAACGATTATTAGATTCACAAAATTTAAGTTCAAGTTTTATCAACGAGGTAATTATCACTTTTTTTTTTAACACTCGATGGAGAATTTAATTTATACTTGAGTTCGCTCTTTAATTATTTTTTTTTTTTTTACCCTTTCTTAAATTTAGATAAAAACACATTATCTTTCGTTAAAGAAATCCTCAAAAGTACCAAGAATGTATGGTTTTACGCAAGATCCGGTAACAAAAGATTATTACATAGTGTTACAGTATGCAAATGACTTAGACTTAAATAGATACCTGGCTCATAATTGTGCTAGCATAGATTGGTGGCAACGTATAAGTATATTAGATGGAATTGTAAAAGGAATTTATGAATTACATAAAGAAGACTTAATACATCATAATTTACACACTGGTAATATATTAGTTAGACGTACTAGAAGAAAAGAGGTCGAGAGAATAAGTTTAAGAAATCCTTCATCATCTGTGAGAATATGGATTTCTGATAGTGGTTTACAAGGTCCTGCTGGCTCATCGAATGAAAATAATGATTTAAATTCATCATCCTCTCCTATCGATGAGAATAGTAATATCATATCTAATTCACGAAAAGAAATTTATGGAGTATTGCCTTATATCGCTCCTGAAGTTTTACAAGGTAAAGAATACACAAAAAGTTCAGATATATATAGTTTAGGTATTATTATGTGGGAATTATCAAATGGTGCTACTTTAAAAAGACAACAACGTCATAAGAGACCTTTTCATGATCAACCTTATGATAAAAATTTGGCAATGGAAATTGTAATAAACGAAAAAAGACCCAATATAGCTACATCTCCTGATATACCAGAATGTTGGTTAGATTTGATGAAAAAATGTTGGGCATCAAAACCGGAAGATCGACCTAATATTGAAAACATCATGACAATTACTAATGCATGGAATGCAGAAAGGAGAAAGTCTTTGAATTTGGAATCGAAAAGTTCTTTGCCGTTTTCATTAATTCATACTGATCACAAAATTGATGAAAATATTGTTGGACAATTTATGGAAGCTGAGAAGAGAAGAATCGAAAGATTAAACAAAGGAAAGCAAGTGGAGAGAGATGATAAACCAATTGTTGATGAAGAAATTTCAGTTGGTGCAACTGAATCCGTTAATCAAGATGATGATGATAATCATCAGGAAGTTTCGATGAAAAGTCAATTAATTGACTTTATAATTGAAATACCAAATGAGAATTTGAATGAAATTTATGGAGATTCAAATTCTCATCACGAAGGAATTAAAAAAGAGAAAGTTGATAGTGGATATCAAAGAGAAGATCAAGATGATGAAAGTTTGGAGTTGCAAGAAAATATTAATCAAATAGAAGATGAAATTGAACCTGAAAAGACCATAGAAGAAGAAAAGAATTTAAATAAAAATATTGAAGGTAAAAATTTTTTTTATTGATTAATTAAAATGAAAGTAGATACTAATTTCTTTTTATTTGTATTATCAGATAAACAAATTGAACCAATTATAGTACAAGACGACAGGAAAAAACATGTTAAAATCGATGACAATCAATTAGGTAACTATTATAACTATTATAATAACTTTTTATATTAAAATTATTAATCTATTGATAATTTAATAATTTTTTTTTATTTATTTAGTAGTTAAACAAGATAATCAAGATAGTCCAATTAAAAATGGCATAGAAGCAAATTCCGAAACTGGATCAAAAGGTAAATAAATCAGTCATAATGTTTTTTGTATATAACAATGAAATTTTACTTACCCGTTTTTTTATTATTTTTATTAGAAATTAATATAATTAAAGAGAAAGAACCATAAAAAAAATTTACAATTATGACATCAATTTTTATGAATCAATTTCTTATTCCAATCATTTATTCATTTTCATTTAATTCATTATATCTATTTTCGTGTAAATGTGTGTATATTCGATATAATGTTTTTCTTGGAGTTATTTATATCATCAATAAATACTGCGTATTTATGTATTTATGTTAATTACGACATTACGGGTTTTTTATTTTAGTTTATAGAATTTTGTGTATTTTTATAATTAATTTTTTATAGAGGGAAGTTGTATTATTATATAAGGATTGAAACATACATATATAAAAAAAAAATTAAAAAATCATATATATATATATTCATTTAAAATAGTATACTCATTTTTTTTTCAAAAAATAAGATATATAAAAATAGAAATTACTAATTTTCGCTTAGTGTTACAAAAATTTAATAAAAATAAAAAAACTATATAAAATTTGAACTATAATAGTTTCTGGGCTGGGTTTAATCAATATCTTTACTAAAAATAAATTAAACAATACAACCATGCTAAATGAAATTCTTAAAATACTTCAATGTCTTGCTTACCTTTCAATGACTGTTAAGAACAGTTATTCATTAGCTAATCGCGTCCAAGAAAGATTCGTTACTTCAATTACTAAAACGGAGATTCAAGAAATAATTGAAGAAGTGGAAAGGCAAATTACAATATTAGATAAAGAAATAAAAGAAAAAGAAAGTAATTTATTAAGTAGCAATCCAGAAACAGAGGAAGAATTGTTTTTGCCTACTAGATTAAGAGAGGATTATTGTTCACCTGAAAGATTAGACGAATGGTTAAGAGGTTGGGAGTTTATTGATAATCATGACTTTTCTGATGAAGAGAAAATTCTGGTTGTTGATAAAGAATTGGCCGTTAAAGAAAAATTACGAGATGGGTGGAGTAGACTTCGTTGTGAGCTATATGTTATGTTAAATGACTAATTTTCTTTGCTCTTAAAATGTCTAATACAACTAAACTCGACCTTAAACCTCTTATCTCCAATCGTAATTTCTTAATTGAAATTATACAAATTGTCGTACTGATTATGAAAAAGCGGGAGCAGTTTAGGCTTTTGAGGTTTGTTACGATTTAGCCAAAATACTATCCGTAAAGTCTTACTATTACGAGCCCAAGAAGTTCATATTACTCCCCGTTTAGCTGGACTAGAAGGATTTATTCCCAATGCTGAAATTTGATTTGCTAAAAAAAGAAATAAAACTAGCCATACTTATAATGGCGAAGTAGCCACCGAGATTTAAAAAGTTTGAGTATTTTATTATCTAATAGTTATCAAGTTAAAATATCAGATTTTGGTTTATCAAAGAGTAAAATTATTAGTGCTTCTAATTCGACACATGATACTACTGGAGTTTGTTTAGTCGGTATCCGGAAATGAGATTGAACTTGTTTAATTCTAAGGTAATGAGTAGCGGGGAAAGTGGAGAATGTTGACCGGGGCGAAATTCTTTTATTGGAATGCGAATGAATTAACTACTTTAATTAATAAGTGTTTGGAGAATAGTAGTAAAGATGGATTAGAGGCAAAGATTAAGAGTATTAGTGATGAGAATTTTTTTAGCCAAATAAAAGTTTTTTTCTTTCTATTCATGCCTTTTTAAAGCATTAAATTCCTTGACCGCCGGAATCAAGTCATCATTGCTCGCTCCAACTGGTTGAACTATTGAATCTGCTTTTTTCGCTATCTCCAAAGTTCCTTGGCTCGTGCGGGCAGGAGCGTCAACTATTATTAAATCATATTTACTAGTTAGCGGTCAAACTTCTTTAACTGAATTAAAACACTTGGCAATCAATTTTGCCTTTAATTTTACTCATTCATAACTGGTTAATTGTTGCAATCTGCTAATAATACTTTAAGTTTTTGCTTTTGAACTTCTATTGCCACTGCTCGGGACAGAGTGCTTTTTCCCACTCCTCCTTTTTGGCTAATAAATGCTATTATGGTCATACTCTACCGATAAATCTCTCAGTACAAATTAATTAACTCCTTTTAAGCAAGATGATGCTGTGCCCAAATTTTTTAAGTTTAGCTAGTATATTAGTATATTAGATCACTAAAATATGCCTCCGACTATGTTCTTTACCTTCCTTAAAGTCACGTGAAATGTTAAAGATTTTCATTTTTCGAGATTGCCGATCGATTATAAATATTCGTTGCGCCAATTCACGTGATATTCAAAAAAATTATAAATCAAAAAGCGAGATCAGATCTATGTACTAATTGATTTCTTTTCCTAAACGATGGCTGTAACAGATAATATACCCGAACATTGTCCAGTATGTATTTTTGAAACTTGTTATACTCTTGTGAAATATCAGAAATACTTATCTTTATGATCATTTATTTGACAGGGACCAACCACTGAACAGGCAGGAAAAGCTTCGGCCTGTCAAGGTTGTCCAAACCAAAATGTATGTGCTACAGCTCCAAAGGGACCAGATCCGGGTATGTTTATGTTAATTCACTCTTTTTTTTTGATTGATATTTTAAATTTTAACAAATAAATCTTTTGATAATTCATTAGACTTGTTACTTATTAAGGAAAGAATGAGCTCGGTTAAACATAAAATTCTCATATTATCAGGTAAAGGTGGAGTAGGTAAAAGTACATTCACCTCCCAACTTGGGTTTGCTTTTAGCAGTGATGAAAATATTCAGGTAAGGTATAAATACTTTTATATTTTTTAATAATTATCATGCTAAATTCCTCTTATTTCATTACAGGTTGGAGTTATGGATATTGATGTGTGTGGTCCCTCAATTCCGAAGATTATGGGATTAGAAGGAGAGCAAATTCATCAAAGTTTATCTGGATGGTCACCAGTATATGTACAAGAAAATTTAGGTGTAATGTCAATTGGATTTATGTTATCAAATCCCGATGATGCAGTAATTTGGCGTGGACCGAAAAAAAACGGCAAGTTCGAGTTTTTAACAATTGTGAGCCCTTAAATATGAAAGTATTTTTTTTTAATTTGTTTTGTTATTTTATATTACAGGGATAATTAAACAATTTTTAAAAGATGTTGATTGGGGGGATATAGATTATATGTTGGTAGACACACCACCTGGTACATCAGATGAACATTTATCAATTACTCAATATCTTAAAGAGAGTGTAATTGATGGAGCTATTATAATTACAACACCGCAGGAGGTTGCTTTACAAGATGTTAGAAAAGAAATAGACTTTTGTAGAAAAGTAAAAATTCCTATTATTGGAGTTGTTGAAAATATGAGCGGTTTTATTTGTCCTAATTGCAAGGTAATAATAATAAATGGAGATCAATATTATTATTTTAAATTTTAAATTTTAATTGTTCTATTATATTTAGGGAGAATCAGTAATATTTGCTCCAACAACTGGTGGTGGAAAGAAAATGGCAGAGGATGAAAAAGTTCCCTTTTTGGGATCTATTCCTTTAGATCCCAGAATAGGTATGATATTTAATATTTATATTTATAAAAAATTTGTATCATTTTTTTTTAACCCATATTATGTTATCTATAGGTAAGGCTTGTGATACTGGTGTATCATTTTTAGATGAATATTCAGATTCTCCAGCCTGTAAAGCATTTCAAGATATTATTGCAAGTAAGAAATCTTTTTAAGTTTAATAAATAAAGAATATATTTAATATTTGAATACATTCTAATTGAGATTTTGCTTTTTATAGAAATTAAAACACAAATCAATTAATTAAATTATAAATAAGAAAATATTTGTAATATAACATGAATCAATATTTTTATATTATTTGCTGTATTTTAAACTATTTTCATTAATTATAAAAAAAATTTAAATAAATATATTTTTTGTTTTTTTTTATTTATAGTTAACTTTAATAAATTCAATTTTTTAATTACAACTTATATATTAAATAATATCAATGACAAAAGTTTTTTTAAAAGAATGATTAGCTAATAAAAATACAAATTTTAGTTTTACTCAGATTTATAATGATTTTTAATTTCTAATTATATAATTATATAATAATTACCATATAATAGGGTTACAGTATTCCAGATATGATACAGATTTCAGAGGTTTTGACTTTATACGTACCCCACCATTGTGTGAGTTTTTATTATTAGTAGATATGTATAAAACTTATATAATAATTGAGTATTTATCATGCATAATACCTAGGCATTTATTAAATTATTTTAAATAATAAAATCAGTAGAAAATGTAAGTTCTTTTTTGTAGGGTATTGTACATAGGAGGAGTACCGTGACCCACAAAATATGGTAATATAATTCCTATTAAAATATTATATAATTACTTTTTTTAACATTATTCTTAAAAAAAGCAGGTCATATTAATATAACTGGTAAATCAGAAATATGACAAATTAAACTTCTACTTGTATAGATAATTACTTTTTTCAATTTATATTATACATTTTATACTACTATTTAATACAAATTATAATACTCTTTTATATATAGTATTCTTCTAAAAAATCTCTAATTTTTATCTAAATAATTTATTTATAATAAAAAATTTTATATACATTCAAATACAGTATTTTTTTTTTATTTATTTATTTATTATAGATATAGTTCTATTACCTTTAAATACAGTATTAAAGTACTATAATCTACATTATAGTATTTTAATTATAATAATTATTATCAATATTATCTATATTTTTTTTAATTACTAATAAATATATTTTAAAATTTATTTATACTTTATAATTCTAAAAAAATGCAGTTAACCCTTATTATAATGAACTCTAGGGTCCAGACTTCAACTTCGCTATAAGACTATAGTAAAGATTTTAAGAGATTTGATTAATTAATTCATTATAACGAGGGGAAATTTATTATAGTTATCTGAAAAATTTACTATATTAAGAATTCACTATATCAAGGTTTAATTGTAAAAACTTTTTTTGTTTTAAATTATTATAATGCAATTTTTTTACAATTACTGTAATTTTATTTAAATATTAATACCTACTCCCTTTAAGGGTAAATTTAAAAAAAAAATATTATTATAATTCATTAGTAAACTTTGATTAGTAAACTGCATATAATATTATTAATATCAAAAATAAAAGTATAAAATTATATAAATAGAATTTTACTTTACTTATAATAGAAGTTACTATAGAAAGTTAATATTTCAGTGTTAATGGTTTTGGATGCTGGTGTAGTTAGTTATTTTTTAGAAGTTTTGTGATAATAAATACTAATAGAACTAGTTTTTAAAATAAACATAGTTTTTTTCTTTTTTTTCATATTAAAAGTAAGCTGCTAGAATTACTATTCAAGTTCTATTTAATTATTTTAGCATAAGAAATTTGCTTATTCTTTCCTTTAAGAATAAAAGAAGTGACATCTGCTTTGAGAGTTACAAGTAACACTTTAATTTGTATTACTTCTTTCTTAATTTATACTACATTCATATTAATTAGTGATTGGTACTTAGTATAAGCAAAAATTTTCATATTTATTAAAGTGTTTTCTGTAAAATTAAATACATAATTAGTATATTGTGATAATGTCAACAACATAAACTATATATGACAATTAAAGTGGATTAAAGTTTCTTTTCAAATTTTGTTAACTTTCTAATTAAGTAAGAGCTAAAAATGTTAAAAATATATAAAAATATAATAAAGAGAAAATGAAAAAGTTTATTAAGGTCTTTTACTCTAAAAGTTCTGAAAACATTTTAGAACTTTAAAAAAAAGCTTTATAAAAAATCAAGTTTTTTTTACTGATAAGTTTAATGATATCTACTATATACTATGCTTCACTTATGTTGTTAGCATTGTATTTATTTAGACTAACCTTTAAAAATTTAAAAAAAGAACTATCTTTAATATTATTAATAAATTATTTGACTTTTAAATAATCAACTACAAGTCATTTGTAATTAGGAATGGGGTCAGTTTGATTACGTAATTTTGAGTGGATCTTTAGAACTGATCAAAATCTCATGGGTTTTAAATTTATATGAGTCAAAAATCTTATTGGGAATAGAGAAACACTAATATTTTTACAATAAATAAAAAAAAGAAAATTTATAAGTTAAAACAATTTTTAATAGCTTTTAAAATTGAACCGAATCAGTTCTAAACTGGTTCTAAAAACCAGTTCAAAATATGATCAATATCAAAATTATGATGATCATGAATCAACTATTGATTGTTAACCAATCAAAATTTTTTTAATTCATAATCAATATATGTTCGACTTGTGTCTTTAATTTGACACATATAGCTCATATTTTTCTTAATGGGAACTGATGTGAAACTGACGGCGAACCGAAATGAAACTAAACGAACCATTTCCATCCCTATTTGTAATTACTAAAAGCCATTTTTTATTAAAAAAATTTCTTGATAATTTCCAATTATTATTATTTTATTTTCATTTTATTAATTACTTTATAATATAAAATTTAATATTTCATTATTTTTATTTAACTAAAATATTCATTATATTTCTTTTCATTTCCTATTAGCTTTAATATATTACTATTAATTAAACTTTTATTTCTAAAATATAATAAATTATGTTTAATAATAAATAATATCACTAATAAAAATATTTATTCATTTTTTTAATCAAATATTATAATTTATTTTTTATAGTTAGTGATTTCATTAAGAATTTTTATAATTAAATATTGCCAAATTTATATAAAAAATATAATATTATTTATAAATATCATTAATTTTAAGCAAATGTAATTTTTAATGGCTATAATTAAAATAGCATGTAGTTAAGAAATAATATTATTACCTATTTATATATTGTTCAAAGTCTTAATTAATTTTATTATATTGAAATAAAATTGAAATAATCATAAATGTAATTTTTTCTATAAAATAATAATAGTGTAATAATTTTATATATTCTATTAACACTAAAAGTTTACACTATTTATTACTAATATCTCCTTTATAATCAACATAATTATGAACTAAAATAAAGATTAAACAAATAAATATAAAATAATATAAAATAAAAAAAAATTTACAAAAAAAAAATGTAATTGATATTATAATATTAAAAAAAAACTTTTAATTTATCATATGTTTAAGATTTAAATACTTTTATATTATAGTAAAAATCTATATAAAAGATAGTAAAAATCTATATAAAAGAACTATTACATCTTTCTAAACTTGCACTTCAGTTTTTGGTATTCTTCTATCATAAATAGGATAAGTGCTGGAAAAAAAAATTAAATTAAAATTTTTTCAAAAAAAAGTTTATAAGTAAAATAAATGTAAATCTAATTATTTAATTCAGATTATTTGTTATTTTAAAAAAAATTTTTGTTAATTTAATTCTGTCCTTTTTCTAGCATTTATTTTAAATTAACTGTAAAAGAATTTTTTACTTTAAAATAATTTATTAGAGATATTAAAACTTAAAATAAATAAAATATTTATATTAAAAAGCTTAAAAAATAAAAAAAAAATATTTGTTAAAAAAATGGTTAAATGCATAAGGGCAGTGACATTTATTACGTAATATTTTAGGGGGTGGGAGGGTATTTAAAGGTCATGTAACATATAAGTGTAACGTAAGATTTTTCATATTACATGGGGGTGGGGGAGTATGGGCTTATAGTAAAGGGATATTACGTAATAAATGTCACTGCCCTAACTAGAAAGAGTTTTTATTTGTAAGAGTCATGAATCTAGTATTTCACATGAATTGATTCATAAATAACTTTTGATTTAGCAGTCTGATTTCAATGATTTTTTTTTATTTTAATCAGAGCAATAAGAGCTATCAATTAAAAAACAATTATTAAAATCAAATCACTAGATTTGAAATAATATTTTTTGGAATTCAAATCAAATTTAAATCAAATTCAAATCAAATTAAATTTCAGAGGAAAAATTTGATTTATGCAGAATACTAAACTCATGACATATATTAGTTGATATTTTAGAAGGTGGAAAGTTAAGTAAAATTTTATATGATATAAAATTAAACATTTTTTATTTTACTTAAATATTTAAAAGTTGCCTATAATTATTAATGATTAAATTATAATAATCTTTGCACCATTCAATTCATTTTATTGAGAAAATTCAAATAATATACTGTATTTTATAGATTATAGTATATGGAGGACTGTATTTAAAATTATATAATATAATGTAATTTTAGCTAATTTTGATTTTAATTTTAATTAAACCTTTAAAACCAAAATATTTTGACTTTTGGCTTTTAATTTTAACTTTATATATAAATTTAAACTATTATTTGAATTAAAACTAAATTGATTCTACAATTTAAGTTGATTTAATTTATACTTAACAATATTATTTAAAATACTATTATTAGTATTAATTTAATAGTTAATAAATTATATAAAAAGAAAAATAAATGAGTTTTAGAAAAAAAACAGCAATTTTATAAAACAAAAGTAGCTAATATAAAAAATAGAATTTTTTTATAAAAAAAGTTCTTTTTATTTTATACTAAAGAATTATTATTATTCTGAAAAGAAGGTTATATTATTTGTTTTTCTTACTCAAAGTAAAAATACAGGAGATACCAAATAAAATGAATTCAAATAAAAATTATATATTCTCTTATAACACTATAGCAAGTTCTAATTTTTTTTTTGTGAAAACTTCAACTATTATATAAAAATAGATATTTTATTAAACACCAAACACCAATTAAAAAAAATTAGAAGAGAATAATAAATTAAAACTTTACTAAATTTATGCTTTTGATAATTACAGTATTTTATATATATTATAATAATTAAAATCTTATAATTAAAAAACTTGGTTGATTTAAAATAATGTAAACTTATTCGTCATATAAAATACCATTTTCATATTAATTTATAATTACATTTTTACTCAATTTTCTAAAAAAACATAATAGCACTACAATATTTACAAAGTGGAATTAATACCCTTATCTTCCTGTCTTCCTTTAAACCAAAACTGAAAATATAAAAAAGCGTAGAAAAGTTATAAAAACCATCCATAATTCTAACGTAAAGTAGTTTAAAAGATGAAGCGCATGTGTGATAGTCGCAAACCCCCACTTTTAGAAATACCTATTAAATCTTCGAGTTTCACTTTTTCTTTTTCTCCCGGCAAATCAACGAGATGTTTATTAATTAATAATTTTACATTGCTATCTGATACAATAAACAAATGTTCTAACTACTTCTAACTACAACTCTAACTACATTATATCGTGATTTGTCCATTAACTATCAAAATATCAATAAATGAAAATAGAAAAATACTGTATATTACAAATATCAATTGTTAGTGCGATCCACCAACTTTTATTTTTTTAAGAACTACTATATTATTAAGGCAAATGTGCCTACTAAAAAGTGTATATATATATAAAAATCGCTAGTCATATATATTCAAATCTACTATTTACTGTATGGAAAGGGATGAACGAAATTAAAGAAATAGAGAATAAAGAGAAATTGTATGAAGGAGGATGAAAAGTTAAACAAACACGCGTTAAAAAAAAAAGTAAAGTTACAACAAAAAAAAAATAACACGTTTCGTTTAAATGTCTAAAGAAAATATTACAAATTAAGAAATTTTAATTATTAAAAATTTTTAAAGTTTATAAAATTTACCAAACTTCGACACGTTCTAAATTTTTTCTATCACTTTTAGATTTTTCAGCGTATTTTTTGTTTAAAGCCATGGATTTTTTTAATAGTTTATATTTTTTAAATTCAGGATCTCTATTAGTGTCCCCTTTAACTAAATTTTGATTAGATTCCAATTCAGCGTCAGAAATTAAACTAGACATCAATTTTTGGGAATAAATTTTATGAAGTTTGGTATTACTACGACGAGTTTCTTTCCAATTTTTGGATGATACTGAGGTTTCGTAATCTACGTCATGATCGCCTTTTAATATGTCATTTTCGGATTCGTCGTTTTTCACAACTTTTGAAGAGGAAGATGATTTCTTTTCTTTATCATCATTTTTTGATCCTTTTGGAGAGGTTGAAGAAGATTTCTTCTCTTTATCATCGCCTTTTGAAGAAGTTGAAGAAGATTTCTTCTCTGATGAAATTTTATTTGTTATATTGACTTTATCGTTGTTAGATGATGATTTACGTTCACCCCATTTAGCAGCGGCTGCGTATGTTGGATTTTTATGAGCTTGTATAAATTGAAATTCTTCTTCATCATCTACAGAATGAACAGAGTGGACTGTAATACGTTGAGCCAAGTCAATATCCTCTTCAATATCCCATTCGCTGATTTCTTCCCAATTTTCGGCCATAATAATATCTATGTCAAAGTATATCAAAAATACGTGTGTGTGTTTTTTTTCCTTGGAGAAAGAAGAAAATGTAAAGTTATTTATTTAATAAGATAAGAAAAAGCTTTCAAAGGGGGATTTTATTAGTTATATGATTCAAGCATGAGAAAAATTGGATGCATTTATATTAAATTTGTAGTACATTGTTGCAAAAAAAAAAATATCATCGGCCGTGAACAAAAGAATATGCGCCGCGCGGGAAAATTTATTTATATTGTATATTGTAAACGGAATCTCCTTTTTCCCCTGCGGAAATTTATCATAATTACTCAAATTAATAATAATTATTCTAATCAGTCTTTCTTATATATAATCCCTAATTTGGATAGCAATTAATACAGCAGTTTATTTTTAGATGTGCAGTTTTGTATGACAAAACTAATTTCTACAATGAATACCAGAATTTCCAAAATTTTTTTCCAATTTTCTATTCTCCGCAGTTACCATGCTGCGTTTTAATTTACGATAATTGGTATAATTGGTATACAAACAAAAAACAACAAAACGCAGTAATCTGCGCAGCATACGCGCAGCTTAGAAATTTCTGAAATTTCCTGTAATATCTGTCTGATATGATAACATTAAAAAGCGTCATTTTTATTTATTATATAGTCATATCTGTCATATCTAACATATCTGATCAAATATATTACACATATTGCTTATATTGCTTATATAATTATCATATTTATTATATTTATTTCCGCAAGTTTTTAGTCGATCCATGTGATGTACCCCCCAAAAAAATGTGGTTTATCTCGTGTCCCTTAAAATGAAACAAAGAAACGAATGCATAAAGATAACGCAATTATTATTTTAATTTTTCTCCTTAAGAGACCAGATTTGTTTATATTATTAATTAAAACGCGATGTTTCTTATCATCACATTATCGGGCGCATAATATTAAAGTCACAAGGTCTATCACAACAAAAATGAGTCATTGAAACTAGATTTTAATTGTATAATTTTTACGTAAAATTCCGTTCTTATGGATCTGAAGCGTGTCATTATTTTAATGGTTGCACATTTATTGATCTACAAGGTCTACAAGGTCACCTGGCTTATATCGTTGGTAGTACGCTGCCTATCAATCACCCAACCATGAGTTTTTATCAAAAGAATGACAATAATCAATTTAAAATATTAAGGTGGTTGTCCACCAATTTTGGGTATAAATAACCGGTTCATCACTTAAAATACCATGTGGATTTATTATTCATTTTCTTTCGGTAGATATTCAAATGATAAAATAAACTCTAGATACAATTATCTTCTGGTAGATTTTCAGATGACAAAAAAAACTCGATTAATGTGACCCTCAAAAAAGTAATTATCGCCAATCTATCTTGTTCGGTATCATTTCTCCATGGTTTATAGATTTCCCGAAAAAAACTGAAAATTAGAAAGAACGAATTAGTAATTATTCGATTGAAGTCGTGACATAAGAAAAAAATGTTGTTTGATAAACTGTCAGGGTTAAAAAGCTCAATTATTTTTTTGTATTCATTCGATTCTACACCGTCATGTGAAGAAATTCAAATAAAAAATTACATCATTCAGTTCTAATAATAACTATTACCAAGATTTTTTATGTACCTTATCATATAACGTAATTTATTTACCAAATAGATATTGATCTCTAGTCATCTCATCCAAGCTTGAAATATTACAAAAATAAATCTTCTTTAGTATGCCTTATCCAAAGGTGAAGGTTTTAAGCATGATGATTACATCAACTGTATCATGTAAAAAAAAAAAAAATTCTTAAATAATAAATGAATATACTTCACATTAACAGATTTCGTAAATAGTAAATCCAACTTCTCTATTTAATTCATTTATAATATTTACGTTATGTTTATTGAAGCGGTAAAATACTCGCAAATTAAATGTCCATATTTTATAATATTATGACCATAGAAAGAAAAGTAAAAAATTTTTTTTGTGTATTCAATTTATATTAATTTCGATCTGCAAAATTGATTATCTAATATAAACTGATGAGTGGCTTAGCAATAATTTTTTAATATTTTTTTATTTTTCTTTTCGATTTATTTGTTGTTTTTTCCTTGATTTTAATTATTTTTAAATAGAAATTGGCGTATTTTTAATTTCGATTTATAAGTATTAAAGCATGATTAAATAATGACTTTGTTTAAGAAACTTTGTAATCAAAAAAATATAGCATTTTTTAACCAAGTTAGATTATTTTATATACGTGAAGTTTGCTATAATGAAAGTTTTCATAAACCAACTTTTTACATAAATAATACGAAAGGAAATTTAAATTTTTTTGAAAGAACATTCTCTACAAAAAATGAAATAGATAATGTAAATATTGTTGAAGAAACAGAAGAATTGAAAGATTTATCAGGTTTGAGAGAATTCTCAAACGATAAAGATAGAATAATTGAGAAAGATAATAGAGGATTTCGTGCTATAACATGGTCTAGATTAGAAACAAAAGTTTTAGATAACCTTGTTGAAAAGTATGGTAAAAGCTGGGAAACAATTTCTCAATATATGTTTGACAAAACACCACAAGAATGTAAAGTTCAATATGAAAAGATAAGAAGACAACAAGATTCCAATTTTAGTTACCAATTTATGGATTTACCTGAATTTACAGATGATGAAATTGATCAAATAAACATTTTAATTCAAAAAAATGGACGTAATTGGCGCAGGATTGCAAAATTGTTTCCCGATAAATCATCACTTGATATTGAACGTTTTGTAAAAGATAATTCAGATAGATTCCCATCCCTTTATAGTGACCCAATATTTATAAAACGATACAAAGGATCAACATGGACAGATAATGATTTAAAATCCCTTAATGAACTTCTTATGAAGCATGGACGAAATCTTGATGCAATTTCACAAGAACTACCTCATAGAACTCCTAAATCTATAGAGAGAGCCATTTCTAAACATATGTTAGATCTTCCTGCACTTCATTCAGGAAAAGTTGCAGACTGGTTTAGGTCATCAACTATATGGAGTGAATCAGAAACACGTTCATTAAACGAATTAGTTGAAATATATGGTTTTAATTGGGAAAAAATTTCAGAATACCTTCCAGGAAGATCACCACTTTCTTGTAGCTCAAAATTTTATGCTAGTTGGTCAACTTGGAATAATAAGGTGACCGCTCTAGTACCTCATAAATGGCCTAAAGAAGTAATACAATTCTTAGATCTTTTAATAGAAAAATATGGGAAATGGCAAATATTACCGATTCTTGTATCAGGAATGACACCAGCAAATTGGTTTTCACCTTTTTCCCCTCAATCAAGAGTTTGGACAATAAGTGAGAAACAAATTTTACAATATTTGATAAAAACTAATGGATATAATTGGGAAAAAATTTCTGAGTATTTTCCTCATAGGCAACGTTGGACAATTATACGTGAAGTACTTGGTAATATTGAAGATTATGGATCTACGTATTCGGATGAAAATGTTTCGACATCAAATCTTATAAATTCAAAAAAACGCAAAAGACGCTCTTTTTATTGGCCGTATGAAGAAGTAAAAAAATTATATGAACTTAAGGAAAAATATTCATCTAATTGGTATAAAATATCGGAAGAACTCCCTGGAAGGGCTCCCGCTGCATGTTATCTTAAAGATTTCGTACTATTGAATGCGCGTAAGAAAATTAATTATAAATTGGATGTACTCGAAATATGTCATTTACAGGAACTTCTCAGATATCATGGATCTGATTGGGAAGCAATTGCGAGTCATATAAAAAAAGATCCAAATGAAATTAAGGACATTGTAAATGAATATCCTGAAATTTTCCCCTCTGTATTATTCGGATTACAAATAAAAAATACGGCCAATTGGACGGAAAAGGAAAAAGAATTACTTAAAAATCTTATTGCATCACAAGGAAACAATTGGAAGTTCATCAAAAAATTTTTCCCAAAAAAATCATACCAACAAATTTTTGATTATTATTATAAGCATTTAGAAGATTTTCCTGATAATTTGAATAAAAATTACCGGTCCTTTTATCGTGCTTTTTGGAATAAAGAAGAAAATGAATTGCTGAAAGAATTATTGCAAAAACATGGTAACAATTTTGAATATATTTCTCAATATTTCCCTGGAAGAACGAGTCTTGCTATTAAGACTCATATTCGTAACTACCCAGAACTTTTCTACTCTGAAAATGAACAAAATTATCGAATAGATGCAAAATATAAAAAGGATCAAAAGAGGTCAAATATGAGTTGGACGAAGTATGAAGAAGATAAATTATTAGCGCTAACGAAATCGTATCCAGTTGATTGGAATAAAATTGCTGCTGAATTTCCTTCTAGGACAATACATGCTTGCAAAGCCAAATATCGAGATTTAAAGATACACAGTTTTACAAGGATAACTTAATATTTTATCATGATTAGGTCGTGATTTTTAGTACAATTTTGGTATCATTTTTAATGAATTAATAAATAATTTAATGAACTAAAGCTTAATAAATCTAACTTACTTATTGTGTTATACAATAAATTTTTGCTTAAATTAGCTGATCATTCTTAGCCGGAATGATCGATACATTATATGCTAATGTAAAGCGGATCAATCAAGGAATCGAGGATCTACGAACCGGTTTTTTTCAGGTTCAAAACTTCCCGCGCCACGCCAAAGACATTATTTTTACAAAAATGGATTCATTTTCTGAAAAGGATCTGATACAAAACGCTGAGCGTCAACGTAAAGCAAGCTCTCTAGATTCACATAACATTAGTTACGAACAGTTTTCAAACTCTTCTTCACCTAATTCTCCAAAAAAGTCGCGACCAATCTCCATGTTTGTTCACCCACAGGAAAAATTAAATCAGACTTCCGAAGTAACAAATAATAATAATTTTAATATAATGCCTACACCAGAAAATACCATACCTCCCTCACTTCCCTCAATACCTTATCCTTTAGCTCAAGAGGTTGATGTAGCATCAGTTAATTCCTTTAAAACTGTGGAAACAAGTCATACCGGAGATCAAGAAAGTTTATGTTCTGATGTTTTAGAGAGGGCAAATAATCCACAAGGAATCATAAAGATGCTTTGTGAGCTTGATGTATGGTAAATTTAATACATATAAATTTTGATCTGAATCTTAATAACCTAAAAAAAAATTATTTTTTTTATTAGGGTGGTCTGAGTATAGCACTGGAAAGAGTTAAACAAGATGTGATATCAGCAAAAGCATGTATAACAATTTTTATATTTTAAGATCAATTAATTAAATTCATTAATATTTAATTACATTTAAATGTTAATATTAGTGATTGCATTATTTTATTTTATTAGGAAGTAGCTACTTTTTTGAAAAAAAGAGCTTCACTCGAAGAAGAATATGGAAGAATGATGATAAAAATGTCAAGAAGTTTACAAGAAAGCCATAATACTAATGATACCAAACAAGGGTTAGTTTTTTCACTTTTTTTTTTAGTTTTCACATGGTAATTAATATATATTGTGATTTGTTTTATAATCAGATCATATGGTGAAAGTTGGATGAATATGTTAAAATTGCATGAATCTATAGGGGAAAATAGAGTTAAATTTGCAGCTGCCATTCAAGAAATATCTGAAGATGTGTCTGTTCTTTACAAAGAAACAGACAAATCAAGAAAGAATGTAGGATTTTTCGAATTATTTATAGTATAGCAAAAATAAAAATTATGATTTAATTAAAAATATATTCTTGTAATTTAAAATAGCTTAAAGATTCCGGTCATAAACATGAAAAAGCAATTCAAGAATCAGAAACAGCCTTAGAGAAGGTGATTTGTTAAATCTTTATTCAACAATACCTCAAAATTTCTAATTATAAGTGTCGTTTCTTTATTATGTTTACAGGCAAGAGGAAAGTATGAATCACACAGCGAGGATTGGGAACGTACTCTTTTACAAAAGAATGGAGATATCCCTACTACTTCAAAACCAAGAACTTTAACAAAAGTATTCTCTAAGCAATCAAAGTCACCAACACAGGTTCAATCATATTTTTTATTTGAAGTTTTAATGAGAAAATAAATTAGATTTGATCATTTATCATGAAAATGTTCTTTAGTTAGTTAAAATGGAAGAGGATGCTAGAAATAAAGCAGAAGCTGCTAACGCCACTTATAAACAACATCTAAATTCTACAAATGCAACACGACACGATTATTATGAAGTACATTTGCCCCGCATGATTACGGTAATATAAAAGAATTTATTCCACAATTTTTTGAAATATTTATACGACCTTTCTTTAATAAAAAAATAGTCCCTTAAAGATACCGCCGATGAATGTGATATAGGTCTCCAATATCATCTAGCGCGATACTCTTACCTATTTGAAAATACCATGATGAGTGATGCATTAGTTATAACTCCAGTTAATGAAGCTGATGGTAACTATGCAAACAAAGGAAAATGGATCTTCTCTCGAAAGTTTATGTTTTTAAAATAATTTTATGAATTTCTTTCT
The DNA here is from genome assembly GCF_026210795.1 of Rhizophagus irregularis. NCBI lineage: Eukaryota > Fungi > Glomeromycota > Glomeromycetes > Glomerales > Glomeraceae > Rhizophagus > Rhizophagus irregularis. The sequence goes on from NC_089455.1 coordinate 996,764, forward strand.
CTGAAGGTCCTGCTTTACGTAAAATCGTGGAGCAAATCAATAATGATGCGGATTTTCATACGTATGTCCAGAATTATGGTGCAAAAACAAGAAGAAAGATAATTAATTTTGACATTCCATACGATCAATATAACATGGTATTTATTAATTAAAACTTATTTTGAAGGTATTGATATTTTGTATAAATTATCTATTTACATTTCATCTTTATCACTTTTAGTCTGAGCAAGCTGTTAATATCATGAATCCCAAAAATATTTTTGGTGTAGATTTGGCCGAACAAATGCAAAGAGACGGTCAAGAAATTCCATTAATATTGGTTAAATGTTGTGAGGCGATTGAGCAGTCTGGTAAGGTTACCAACAAATTAAATATTTGTGTATTTCATATTTCGTTTGGTTTATTGACTGACAGATATTTTATAAGGGGGGTTGAGAAGTCAAGGCCTTTATCGCCTTTCGGGAGTAAAATCACATATTGAAAGATTACAAGCACTATTTGATAGAAGTAGGGTTTAAAAAAATGTATATTAATTATATGTAGTGAACAATTTTGAGTAATTAAGAATTCATACACTTATAATAGATGCGGAAGCGGTTGATTTGAATGCGGAAGAACATCTTGCAGATGTGAATAATGTCACTGGAGTTTTGAAATTATGGTTTCGTGAATTACCTGACCCACTCTTTACTAGAGAAATGTATCAAGATTTTGTTAATGCTTCAAGTGAGTTATTTGTTATTTGTGCAAGGATTCAAAGAATAAATGTTAATTAGTAATTATTTAATTCAAGAAATTGCTGATGACAAGAAACGTGTTCTTGCGCTCCATGAACGTGTCAATAATCTTCCGGATGCGAATTATAGTACCCTAAAATATCTTATGGGGCACTTAAACAAGTAAGATAATCTTTTTAATCATTTACAAAAAATTGTGCAAAATATTCTAACGAATATTGATATTTTACAGAGTGGTGGAAAACCAAGAATATAATAAGATGAATGAACACAATCTTAGTATAGTATTTGGACCTACATTAATGGGAACTCCACTTCCAGATCATTCACAAAATGATGCTGCAGGACTTAATGATATGGGCTTGCAATACAAAGTTGTAGAAACAATTTTAATGAGTTATCGTTCTATTTTTGTGATGGAATAAGTAAATTGTTGAAGAAATTAATTTGATAATTTATCCTGGTGGTAAAATATCATGTATTGATTGATAAAAAGAGATAAATAATGAACATTTTATTTTAGTTAAAATTAAAAAAATTTCATAAATATTTATTAATTCTAATTAATTATTTATTATTAATTTATAATAAGAGGTGTATGGAAAATTTGATTAATTAATGGGTTTTGAATTTTTTTTTTTTTATTAAATTTAATCAAAAGTTTACCTTCTTAAGGTAATAAAAAAATGTCATTTATTTTGTTTTTTTTCTTTATGGGGTAAAATGTTCATTAACAAAAAAAACTTTTTTATTAAAAATTAAAAAATTTATGTAACTTAGATTAATGTTATTCTATGTTCTCGTCTAATGGTTATAACTTATAAAGTTGCTAATTTGTAACGTTAGCACTACGTTAGCTTAAAATTTAATATAATATTAATTTGGAAATACGCGTAATCCGCGTAATCTATTCACGTGTTCTAAGCCTCTGAAATATTACGTAATAATCTAATAAAAAAGGACTTTGGTCACCGTAAAAAAAAACCAGCGTTGGAAAAAAAATTTTCGTAATGTCTTCAAATAATCCGGGTTCCCCATCAAAAGTATCACAAGTTGATAATAATACTGGTGATAAGCAACAGCAACAACAACAACAGGCTCAGCCACAAAAAGAATCGATACCACAACTCGGTGCTTTAGAAGAAGACGACGAATTTGAAGAATTTATTGCTGAAGGTAAAGTGATAGGATAGGAATGGTAATCATTATGATATAATTAGAATAATGCAAAATAAATTTTTGTTAATATTTTAATACATAATAACTTTCAAGAGTAGTAGTATTTTAATAAGCAAATTTAGTTTTTTTTTCTAGTTGCTTTTTAAAACATTTTACTGGTATTAATTCTTTTCATGCTTAATATATATAGACTGGAATGAAACAGAAGAAGATCAAGAAACTCATTTATGGGAAGATAACTGGGATGATGAGGATGTTGAAGACGATTTCTCTAAACAATTAAGGTTAATTGACAACTTTATTTATCTATTTTACTCTTACATTTAATTTTTGATTTAATTTATTTATTGATTTTAATTAATTTATATCAGAGCTGAAATCACAAAAGATAGTGGTAATTCACCAATGCCTATGAAAATTTAATAATAAAGTTTAATAGAGATATATAAAAATGCTTAATAGCTTTTTTTTATAAATGTTTAATAAAGCAATTTTCTAGTTAATTGATATTTCCATAATGTCTAATATGTACATTTGCTTCAGAAAGTAATATTTAATTTTGCATTATATAATAATACATTAAATATTCCTTTTTTTTTATTATTTTAAGATCATATTACATTGAATTATTTTCTTTAAATAAAAAAAAAATACTGATATAAATAGAAAATTTCAATGCTATATCAGAATAAAACTAATCATTATATTTAAGAAGAAAAGATAACTGAAAATTTACTGTAATTAAGGTAGCTATCTAGTAATAAAAGATTGAAATTAATTGTTGAATTTAAGTATAGTTTAACAATTGGGAGGTGGTCAGTAGAAAAGGGGGAAATCCAAATTTTGGTCAAAATTTTTTTTATCAGTTTACTTCACCAATCATGGTCATGGAAACAAAATTAGCTTAATAACCAAAAATCTTAAAATTTTTATTTCTACTGACTGCCTTCCAATTATTAAACATGTATCAGTTTGTATTAATTAATTTTTAACTATTAGTATTTTTCAAGTTTTACTTTTTTTGCAAATATTAAACAGAATAAAGTAATTCAGTTGTTTTTTTATTTTTTATTATAATTAAAGTAAGATTTCATAATTTTTGCATTAATGCAAATTTTATAAATTAATAAAACAAAATAAAGCAATTTGATTACTTCTTTTATTTCTTATTACAACTAGAATTATAACAATAATTTAAAGAACTGTTTTTTTGTTTAATTTTTTTACTTATAATGATTTTAAAATTAAAAGTGTAAAAAAACCAAACTACTTATATTTATACTTTAAAAAAAAATATAAAGAAAAAAAGTTTATAATTAAATACAAGTTATTTTTTCAAATAAGTAAAATATAAAGTATTGTAAATAAAAATTTTAATAAAAAAATTAATATTGAAATTTTTAATAGTGATTAATACTTATCTTTAAAAATAGTTAAAAATTAATATTGAAATTTTTAATACTTATCTTTAAAAATAAATAAAAATTAATTTAATGTCAGTTTAGATTCAAAGCTCTAATTATTACTTATTATTTAAAATAAAGTAAAGAATTATATATATTTATATACTATAAAAAATAAGTTTAGTAGTAATAATTATAATTTTTTATTGAATTTTTTTGCATTAATATTTTTTTTTTAAAGAAAATTACAGTATATTTATAAATTTATTAATATAAAATTAATAAATTATTACAAAATGTAAAATATATAACCAAAAGTTATATTAATATAATTAACTTATAAACCATTATTATTTTAAGTGCACTATTAATTAGCCATTTTTCCTATATAAGTAAATTATATGTAAAACAGATTTTCTTATACAATCTCTTATAATTTGAAAAAAGTAATCAAAAGATCTATTATATTATAATTAATAAACTTAAGAAATTTAAAAACAAACTGCAAAAAAGGGTTTATCAAAGATATATTATAATAAAATAAATAAATAAATGGTATTTTTATTTAATTAAATAATTTATAAATGATTTTAGTTAGTATTATAACTTACTATATTTATCGGTAGCAATATCTGTGAAAATTAGTATTTAAATTATTTTTTTTAATTATTGTATAATTAATTCTATATGAAGTAATAATGAATTATCAATAAAAATTTGAATTAAAATTTGTTTTTCTTACATGTAATTCTTATTGTCTACTTATTAATAAAAAGTTAATAAATATGAAGATTTTTTGAATAAGAAAAAGAAATAGATAAAAGACATTATATTTAGCTTCTTTACTAAAAATAGCCAATTTTTGAAATGATTTTATAATAATTTTAAAATACTACTAAAATACATTTTTTTTTTTTTCCAAAACGTATTTGCAGTTTTATTAAAGTAAAAAATATAGAAAAAATATACAAAGTAAATTCCCTAATAACTACAAACCACTCGTCATACCAATAGTACCTCATGTATGCACTATCAAATGATCATTTGATTCTGTAGATAGACTTCGTTTAGTCAGGTGATCACGGGATCTACACTAAAATACATTTAATACATCAAAATGTTTTTATTAATATACTTTTATTATTATTTTGTAATTGTATAATTTGTATTATATTTAAGTTTATAAAATAATTCAAAATAATAATATTACAATAATTTTTTAATGCTTTTATTATTATTTTATTATTACAATATAATTAACTTTAATATTATATTAATATTTTAAATTTCAAAAATACTTTAAATATATTAATATATTTTAAAATTTTACTTTAAAAGCCATTATATCTAGGTCTATATAAAAATATTTCAAAAAATTGGCAATTTTTAATAAAGTTGTAAGCAGACTTTTCAACTTGAAAAAATAATAACAATAGAAAAATATATAATTAGTAATTATTTATTAAAGATAGACCATTCAATTATAAGGAAATATTTTCTGGAACTAATGTTAAATAGCAAAATAATGATCAAATTATTGAAAAATTTTTATGAAAGTTTAGATTTAAGTAAAAAATAAAAAGAAGACATTAATATAATTTTTATCAAGACATTTATATATTGTGATTTATTTTGGTATTTAGTTGAATATCCATTTATTATTGAATTGTTAAGCAGCTTAGATCAAATTATAATTTACCAAATAGAAAGACTTGCTAATACTATATTAATATAGAAATCTTACAGGTTAATGTAAAGTTATATAAGTTGTTTAAAAAAAAAGTTATTTAATGTTAAATAAGTATATACAAAAGTTATAAAATTAAAATTTTTTAAATTCTATTAAATACTAATTATTTTTTTTTTTCAAATTTTAATTAAATTACAGATAATTGAATTAGTTTATCAGGTAAATTTAAGGTTGCTGGAGAAACTAGGGGGTTTTGGCAAATTAGCAAAATGCCAAAATAGCAAAACTTTGCCAAAACTATATGAAAGTCTTATTAAAAAGTTGGTGAAACTCTGGAGAAAAGTGAAACCTGTTGAAACTTATTATAAATGCTAGCGCCTTTTCTGTATAATAAAGCCTTTATAGTAAAAATCTTGGAAAAACTAATCGTAGAATTTTGGAGAGGTTTAGGCGAGCCTTTTAGGTAAATTTCTTTAGAGCTTTATTATTAATTAATAATGAATAGGATATTTTTTGAAAAATTGGTAATTTTTCAGAAGAAAGTCATACTGCTAAGTTTTTTATTTAACAAATACAGTTGATTCTTAAAGAAATTAGCATCCAAAATTTTGCAGATATTATAATAAATATTGGATCAAATGTTTATTTTACATGAAATTTAATTTTTGAAAATATTTGCCTATTTTTAATATTCGATATATAGCAAAAGATTTGATTAAATATACATTTATAAAGAAAATTATTCAATAGTAATAACTAAGTTTTTTTATTATTTACTTTTAATATTAAGTTTAAGTTTAAATTCTATTTTATTTATATAGATTAATGCAAAAAGATTTGTATATTATAAAAAAAGAATAAGGTTTATACCAAAGAAAAATTTTATATAACTAAACATAATAGGCTGAAATTTACATATTTATTAGTAAATAATTATCCAAATTTGCTGCTAAAATTTTTTATTATATGATACTTTTAGTCTAATACAATGCTTTCAACTAGTGTCTCAGTAATTCACTTGTGTAATTTATAACTTTTTTTGTAAAATTAGCCTTTGAAAAATAATTATATGCATTTATTATTATTAGTTTCTTATTGACTGTTAGTGATATACTATTAAAAAAAAGAAATAGTATGATAATAGTATATTTACATTATAATAAAATACTTGGATAGTCTAATCTGATTTCAAGTACAAAAAAACTGGAAATCAATATTATTTTTTAAACAAATTACAAAAACTAGAACTATTAGAACATTAAATTAAACTTGCTATATTATTAGTAGTTTATAGTGCAGTTATAACTTCAGTTATTATGGCCAAAATATTAAATTTAATGTAAAATAATGATTACATAATAGATAAAATGTTGTAACATGAAAAAGGGCTGAAATGTAATTGATAATAGTAATCTATTACAAAAAAATGTATTCATTTTATATATATCAAAAATATTCTGAAAAATATTGAAAAAATTTGAATATATAGTATTAGTATATAATAAATAAATAATAAAAGGATTATTAGATTTGTTAAGTATAAAGAATAAAAAAAAAAGAATTATCTTACAAAAAAAAGAGTTTTATTAGAGATATTATTAGAAAAGTATTATTAATATATAAATAAGTATTTAATTGGTATGCTTATATTTTGTTTTCTCAAAATATAAATTCTTTATTTTACCTTTCAGTTGCTGTATTTGTTAATTCTGATTAGTAATGGTAATTTATTTTTCCAATAAATAAATTAGGTAGCAATTTATTTGCATATATCATTTTGATAATAACAGTTTAAATATAATTAATATTGCAAATTTACCTGGCCATTTATATTTGAAAGGATGGAAAATTTTTGATTTTTTTTACAAAAACAAGTAATTAGTAAAATCCAATAAAGATATTATATTTTATTTATAAAAAATATTTTTATACTTATTATAAAAATTTTAAGTTAATGATAAATTGGGTAATTTTATTAGTAAATTATTGGCTTAATTTAGGTAAAGATCATATTAAATTTTTGAAAATTTGAAACAATTATATTAAAATAAATCTTTGATATTTTAAAAATATTAGTATAATTTAAAGAGAATTTATTAAAATTAGTTTGCTTTTTTTGGAATTCTATATAAAAATTTTAAATAAGAAAAGAGAAGTCTTGGAAACAAATCAGTGACTCAGTGTAAATATATGGTATACAAATATATTTTTCTGTGATGATCTTCCTTTAGAAAAACATAAATTATATGCTTATAATTAGTATCAAATTATTTTGAAATATTTATGAATACAGCCAGAAGTTGGTAAAATATTATTATAGTGATAATGGTCAGAAATATACCAATATACTATACACAATATACTCAATAATAAATGAAAACACATTATGATTTGATGATAATCCTAAATTTATTGTTGTTACGGCCGTATATATAACTCTATAATGTATTCAATATACCCATAATGAACGAAAACACTATGATTTGATGATAATTATTGTTGTTACGGCTGTACAGAAATCTGTTTACACACTATTTTACGAATACATAGATACATAACGAATTATGAAAATCAAATGATAATAACATTTTGACAAAAATGAAAACAACAGCCTTTTTTTTTAAAAAAAAAATACTAATCAGTTATACATATGACGTGCAAGAAGCATCTTGGATTAGTTTTTTATTAAAATTTTTAAATTGTTTTTTTGTCATAATAACTAACATAAATTTTAGAAATTTTACATAACAATTTTAAATGAAGTCTGAGAAGATTTGTTAAACAGAATTAAATTAATGGTATACAAATATACTTTTCTGCAATAAAAAAGATTCGATCCGAGCATAAATTATAAAATAGAATTATATTATAATTAGTATCAAAATACTTATGATCACAGCCAGAAGTTGGTAAAATATTATAATGACAATTTACACATTTTGAAACATAATCATATAACCAAATAATGTATTCAATATACTCCATAATAAACGAAAACACTATGATTTGATGATAAATTATGTTATTACGGCCGTACTGCTTGCTCACTATTTTACGAATATTACAGAGAACACGAATGACGAAAATCAATTGACGATAACATTTGATAAATATGAAAACAAAAGTAAATTGGACGAGAATTACAACCTCTTTTTTTTATAAAAAAATACTAATCAATTATACATATGTCATGTAAGAAATATCTTGGATTAGTTTTTTAAATCATTTTTTTGTCATAAATTAATATAAATTTTTAGGAAGTTTTGGAGGATTTATTAAACAGAATCAAATGTATGGTATACAGATATACTTTTCTGCAATAAAAAAGGGTTCGATTCGAGCATAAATTATATTATAATTAGTGTCGAATCATTTTAAAATATTTATGATCACAGCCAGAAGTTGTTAAGATATTATGGTGACAATTTACACATTTTGAAACATAAAATCACTTGGCAGAAATCATATAATCATAATGTACTCAATATACCCATAATGAACGATTTGATGATAAACCGAGATTTATTATTGTTACGGGCCGTACAGAAATCTGTTTACTCGCTATTTTACGAATACCTATAGATACACAACGAATTACAAAAATCAAATGATAATAACATTTTAATAAAAATGAAAACAAATGAGCAAAAAGTAATATGAACGAGAATTACAACCCCCTTTTTTTTTTTTTAAAAAAAAAATACTAACATGCAAGAAGCATCTTGGATTAGTTCTTCTTAAAATTTTTAAATCATTTTTTTTTTTTGTCATAATTAATTTTATATAATAATTTTAAATGAAGTTTTGGGAAGATTTGTAAATGTATGGTATACAAATATACTTTTCTGCAATAAAAAAGATTTCGATTCGAGCATAAATTATATTATAATTAGTGTCGAATCATTTTAAAATATTTATGATCACAGTCAGAAGTTGGTAAGATATTATTATATGACAATTTACACATTTTGAAACATAAAATCATTTAGCAATTGGCAGAGATAATGTACTCGATATATCCATAATGAACGAAAACATTATGATTTGATGATAATTGAGATTTATAATTGTTCGGGCCGTACAGAAATCTATTTACTCGTTATTTTACGAATACATAGATACACAACGAATTACAAAAATCAAATGATAATAACATTTTGACAAAAATGAAAACAAATGAGCAAAAAGTAAATTGAATGAGAATTACAACCTTTTTTTTTTTAAAAAAAAAAAATACTATTAATCAATTATGCATATGACATGCAAGAAGCATCTTGGATAAAATTTTTAAATCATTTTTTTTTGTCATAATTAAGAAAACTAATATAAATTCTATATAACAATTTTAAATGAAGTCTTGGAAAACAGAATTAAATTAGTGGTATACAAATATACTTTTCCGCAATAAAAAAGTTTTCGATTCGAGCATAAATTATATTATAATTAGTATCAAATCATATTAAAATACAGCCAAAAGTTGGTAAAATATTATGACAATTTACACATTTTGAAACATAAAATCATTTGGCAATTGGCAGAAATAATGTACTCAATATAGCCATAATGAACGAAAACATTATGATTTGATAATACGGGCGTATAGAAATCTGTTTACTTAATATTTTACGAATACTACAGAGAACATAGATACACAACGAATTACGAAAATCAAATGACAATAACATTTTGGTAAACATGAAAACAAATGAGCAAAAAGTAAATTACAACCTTTTTTTTTTTAAAAAAAAAAATACTAATCAAATATACAAATGTATTTTTCTGTAATAATAATGATTTCGATCCTCCCTTAGGATAGCATAAATTATATATGTTTATGGTTAGTTGGGGAAATATTATGATGATAATTTTACACATTTTGAAACTTAAAAAATTTTATGGACAGAAATATAACGGCCGTGCAGAAGTCTGTTTGCACACGGAGAGCGCGAATAATGACGATAACATTCGATAAACATGTAAAATTTATAAAAGAATTACAAATTTTAAAAAGAATACTAAACTTTAATCTATTATGCATATGATCAAAAATTAAAGTTTTAAAGGAGGTTTTTTTTTTAAACGTAGAGTAATTAATTTTGCGTCATTTCAAACTTCCTATTAAGTATTGTAATACTCAAATGGTAAGAAAACAATAAACATAACAATTTGTGTAATCTGTCAAGCATATTAAGACAAACCCCAAGAATAAAAAGATCTTTTTTTAAGGTTCGTATCTTTTCTTTACCTAATTTAGAAAAAGAAGAAATAATTATTATTAAACAATATGATTGTAGAGGAACAAATAGAAGTGATAGAATATTGAAAAAAAAAGATTTAAAAGGAAAGAAAATTTTCACCAACGGAATTTGAAACAAAAAGACGAAACCTTTATATGATGTTATTTGATGTACATGAAACAAAAAACCGGTTTTTTGAGTTTTGAATTTTAGCAGATTGGGAAAGATTAAAGTTAAACTTACGTCATGAAACATTACTTTTTTTGTAAAATTAGAATATTGTGGACGGAAATCAAAACTTGTTTTAAAAGAAGTATCTTAGATAGGAAGTTCTGCTAACCATAACAGATAATTTATATAATTTTTATTATACTGTATATTTTTTACTATTTTTTATTATTTTTTTACTAAAAGATTGAAAAAGAAAAAAAGAAAAAGACGAATTTTGACAAAGGTTTTATTAATAAATAAAATGTTTATAAATATTTAATGTATATTTATTTTTAATATATATTTCTTTTTTTAATACATATTTCATATTTCTTTCTTTTTTGGTAATATTTTCTTTATAACCAATTTTAATAATATTTCCAGAATATTACGTAAATTATAAACAATAAAAAGTTTAAACAACGAAGAATAATAATAAAATTAATATTAAAAGTAATAATGGCCCAAAAAAACAAAGGACTTAATTAATGATCAATCAATGGTGGAGGATCAATTATTATTGGTCTTGTAATTAATTAAACTTTTAAGTTAGGAAATTCATGAAATTTATTTTGTATAAAATTGGAAATTGGATAAATTTAAATTTATTATTATCAATATTTCAAAAAAAGAACATCTTCTTTATTTTCTTTTCCTTTATCTAAAAAAGATTATAATTTTATTTCTGCAAGATAAAAATAAATCCTCGTATTATCCGTAAGATTAATTAATGTATTGCCTTTTTATAGTTATAGAAATAATTTATATTGCATGAATAAACAATTTTTTAAAGAAAAAAAAAAGTCGGTTTCTCTCTTTTCCAAAAAAGATCACGTGATTCATGTTGTGTTCACGTTATGTATTTTATTTTTCTTTGTTTGATAATAAATAAAATATATTTTTCTTCTTTGTTTTTCATAGATGTAACAACCAAAAAGCAAGCGGTGATACTTTTTAAAACTGAAAAGTTTTAATTATAATACAAAAATAATTTTTTTATTGTTAAAAAAAAAAAAAATTCTTGATTTCTTGTTATCATTTATTCCGTTAAATTCGTGGCTTTCTCTATGAGGCTTTTTTTAATAAAAAAAAATTTTTTTGAAAGGCTTATAATATAATTTTAGATTAGTTGTTACATGCTTATTTTAAACTATGTCGATACTAACTGTATCAGGTATATATATTATTGTAACATAATTTTATTTATACATATTACATTGTCCTCTAATATTCTAAATATTCTAATATATTTTATTTCCCTTTTGTGGCTATATCTAAACAATCTATTTTATACCGTAATTTTTAAATTGTTTATCCGTTTTTAATTTTCATATATAATATGCGCATTTACTTGCATTTCCCTCTTTTTTATTTTCTTACTCCTTTTTGATTTTTCTTCAAACCTCAAAATATTCTAATTAAAAATTTTTTTACTAACTAAATTTAATATAGATTTTTATTCTCTTTTATATAAATATATTTAAAAAAAAAAAAATATTATGAATAATAATAATTCCCTTCACAGATCTTCTACAAGAAGACGTCCTTCCGTTATTGATATTGTAACGTCAAAATTTAATGAGGAAAAATCTCTGCTGGCAGCGAAAACTCCAAATATAATTTCAAAACGTCGTGGATCGACCGTTTCAATAGATTCTATTCAATCAAATTCTCGTAGAAATTCTATCGTTATGATAGATTCTATTACTACTACAAGTACTACTTCTTCTTCTTCTTCTTCTACCGCTTTATTAAGAGAGATTACTACCACTACCACTACTTTAATATCTGAAATAATTTTATCTCAACCAATGAACACTGATGAATTTATAACAAAATCTTCGGATTTTTCTTCTTCAAAATTACATTTTCCTCCACCTCCTCCACCTCCTCCTTTATCAGAATATGATGAAAATGTTAGGGATGTATTTGATGATTATGATGATGGTGATGATTATATATTTTCTGATGATGATTTAAAAAGTTATAATAAAAAACATGTTAAAACTTTATCTCAACATGCTCAACGTCATCATCTTCATCATCATTCTCGTTCTCTTTCTTCCCCTTCTGTAATCCCTTCTCTTAGTTCTCAACGTCCTTTAATTCCTTCTATAAATTATGATAATCATAATGAATATAAACAACGTACTATAAATTCTTCTATTAAACTTAATAAATTTTTTGGTGATAAACCTCCCTTAGATATTTGTGTTAAAGAAATTGAAAAGGAAGGTTTAAAAGCTATGTTACATTCCAAAATACCTTTATGTTATTTCTTATATTCTTTATTAGAAGAATATTCGTGCGAAAACTTGGTAAGCATTCATGGTTTTTTTTATATAATAGTTTTTTTTACTTTTAATAGTTCTTTACTTTAATAGTTCTTTACTTACCTTACTTACTTACTTTACTTAACTTACTTTTTAGTTCTTCTTTTTGGAGGTGGAACAATATGAATCATTTGTCTTTGTTAATTCAACTCAACAATATACAACTGCTCAACATATATTCGATACTTATTTAACTCATAATTCTCAATTTGAAGTAAATGTTGATGATAAAGTCCGTAAATCTGTTATATCTTCAATTAAAAGTCAACGTGATCCAAAACATTGTTTTGATGAAGCGAAAAGAGCCATTTTCGTTTTATTAGAAGTTAGTTTTGCACGATTTATTAGAAGTCCTATGGCTGATTTAATGAAACAAGAAATAGGTATGTTATTATTTCTCCTTAAAAAAGTTTTTTTTTTTTAATTATGATAATCACGTGATTTTCGCTCATATCTTAATTTTTTATTTTTTTTAGGAGAAACAACAACTCATTATACTAATAAAGCTCGAGATGCAGCAGTAATATTATTATTTCGATATTTAGAAAAGAAAAATGGTTCATTAAATTTAAAACCCATTAAACCATTCATAATCAATACACAATCATCCGTAAACATTAATGATATTGATCTAATATCACCACTTCCATCACCGAGTTTATCAATATCTCGGAAAAGAAATGATTTAATGTGTACAATGATTTATGAATTTTTGAGAACATTATTAGAAATAGATGTTGAAAGTTTTTATTATGAACATTTTAAAAATAATAATAATAATAAGAATAAAAGTAATGATAAAGTTAATGAACCATTTTATAACGGTAATAATCATAATAATAATAGTAATGATAGATTTTATGCTGGTAGTAATGGATCAAGTAGTGGTGGTATTGATGATGAATTTGATATATGGAGTAATGATGATGAATGTATTGAAATGGTAAATACTGGTCATAAAAAAGTTTCCCCGAGGGATCAATTAAAGAAAAAAACATTTAGAAGACCAACGATTAAATCCAGAAGAAAAATCAAAGGGAATTAGTGAAATTATTAGGGAAACTAGGGAAACTAGGGAAACTAGGGAAACTAGGGAATTAGGGAATTTAAAAAAAAAAAATTGTATACTATGTATTACTTGTATATCAAAAATTATTAATTAGAATTTTTTTTTTGGTTTTTTTTTTTTAGAATTTCTTATTTTTTTTAGTTTTTTTTTATATAGATTTTTTTTTTAGTCATTTTCATTTCCTTTCAACTTTTTTTTTCTCCTTTTTTTTTTAATGATTCAGGTTAATCGAAAAGAAAGAAAGGAGAAGAAAAAAAAAAAGGAAAAAGAAAAAAAATTTCAAAGAACATTTTTTTTTTAAAAAAAAAATTATTTTTTGTGTATATGTTTCTCAATTTAAGTTGTATAAAAATCAAAGCATTAAAAATCAAGCATTATCAATTATTCTTGTTTTTATATATATATATACAATATATAAATAATATATATGTTTGTACAATTTTATTAATTTTTTTATTTAATTTGTATTCTAATTATTTAGAAAAATCTTTCGTGTCTACGCGAGTACGCGTCTAAAAATGAAAATTATTTTTTTTAAATGTGGTGCAACACATCAATTACATAAATTACATAACAGCTTTTTAACAGCTTTTACTTACCATATTCACGTATGTATTATTGTATTCCAGCCTTACGTATCAAGCCTTTAAACGTATCAGCCTTTAAGACCCTTTACGTATTATATCAGCTTTTTACATACCAGCTTTGTGTCTTTGTTCAATTATAAGAAAAATAATAAGTATAATAGCCGAAGCAACAACAACCCATATACTAGCCATTCTACAACGTTTTCTCCATTTATAATCTTCAGTACCATTAGGTTTATAAAAACTACCAAACCACCAAATAGGTATAAATAAGAAACCAAACCAAAAAAAATATTTTATATACATTTTATTTTCATCATCATCATCATCATCATCATCATCATAATAATTCTTATCATCAAACTTTTTATTATTATTAATATTATTATTATAAATATTTTTTTTAATTTCAACATTATTATTATTAATATTAATTTTCTTTTCTTGCTTTTCTTGAATTATATTAAAATAATTATTAATATCATTTTTATTTTCATAAAAAGATTTTGTTAATGATGGTCTTTGAATATTTGAATAACGTCTTGGAGGAGTATAATTAGCAGAATTACGAGAATTACGACGTGAATTATTATTATTACGAGTGGATGTAGGAGAAGTATTATCAGCATAAAGTACCGAATTACGATGATGATGAGATAATGGATTATGACTTATTGAATTATATAATAATGATTGTGATGATGTAGGTCTTGAATTATTTGTAGTAAATTCAAATTGAGTATTAATACGAAGTGGATGTTCCGGTTTAATTTCTTGTAATACTTCATAAACACTTGAAATTCCTTTATTATCATTATTATTATTATTTGATCTTGTCATAGCTTTTAATGGTCTTATAGGTGATGATAAAGGTTCATTTTCATTATTACTACTACTAAATGAGCCATTAGTAGGAGTTTGTACTAATTCAGCTGAATAAGGTGAACTTGAAGTAGAATTAGATGAAGTGGATGATATTTGTAAATTTTCTTCAAATGATTGAATCGATGATTCTTCTTCTTCTTGAGATGATTGAGTTGATTCTTGTTTTGAATGAATTTGATGTATTATAGGTTGATTTATTATAGGTTGATTTATTATAGGTTGATGTATTATAGGTTGATGTATTATAGGTACGTCAATATCAATGTTAATGTTAACCTCAACGTTTTCGTTAATGTTCTCATTTTCTTGAGCATTATCATCTTTATGATAATAATTCACATTATAATCCTTCTCATTATCGTATTTTAAATTATCCTTCTCGCCATAAATTTCCCCTCCTCCTTTTGTTAACCATTCAACCACTTTTTTTGAACCATAAGATTTGGTGTGTTTCTTGTGTTTCTCTAAATGATTTTTTACATTTGTTGTTGTTATTGTGTTTGTTGATGTTGATGTTGATGCCTCTGTCGGTATCATTATCAACACATACTAAAAAACTTCTTTTAAATGAAAAAAAAAAAAGACAAAAAAAGGAATTATGAAAAGAAATAATGGGGACAAAAAAAGAACAAAGAACAAAGAAAAAAGAGGAAAAAAAAATTATAAAATACTAAAAAAGAATAATAAAATAATAAATAGTAAAAAAAAAGTTTTAAAAAAGAAATTATTGAAAAAAAGAGAAATACAATCAAATAAAACTTTTTTTTTTTTTTTTAGTTCAAAAATATTCGAAAAATATCAGGTGAACAAGTGTGAAAAAAAAAAAATAAATAAATATTTTTATAAATTTATAAAAAAAACGCGTTTATTTTATTTTTATTTTTAAATGATTAAATTGTTTTTAGAAAAATTACTTAATATGGCTCATTCATTGTTTTACCTGATAAAGGATAATTTAAAATATTTTATTTTTTATGATTGAACTAAAAAAAATCGTTTTTTTTTTTGACACAAAATCGATTCATTTCTTTATTTAACTAAAAGTACTTTTGATGATTTACAGATTATCACATATTATTATTATAATTTATCAAATATTACAAAATATAATAAAAATCATAATTAATTAATTAATTAATTAATTACAAGTTTATTATTTATTATTTTAAAATGGTTCTTTAAAAGCTTTTTATGAAAAGAATTAAAAATCAAATCAGTCACCTTATTATTACTGCGAGAGGGAGATCTACTTCATACATACATTAAAATTATTTCGGAAAAATTATACTGAAAGTTAATCCCGTATTTTGTACCTCCAGGTATTATTAATAATGTATAAAATTTGATTTGCCAAAAATAAATGAATCATTTACATCATTATACGCAGTATGACGGTAAATACGCGATTGCCAAGAATAAATGCAAGTAATGTAGTATGTAATATATATTTTAATTTGTCACGGCATATGACAATCATTTTACTATGATGTCTATTAATAAATTTACTCCACGGTGTTTATTACTATAATGACTAAACTTATTATGAGATATGAGGTTCCGATCAGCTCCTTCAAATATTTCAAATATTAGATGCCAAGAATCAGGGAAATGACAAATTTGGTAATTATACTCCATTACCCGATCCAATAAGGATGTTGGACAAAATAATGAAATATTACAATAAATTCTATTGTGATTATTTGATTATTTCTGACAATCGGACTATCAAATTACTCAAAATTTCAAATTTTCCCAGTGATTAAACCTTAGATATGTAAATGTCATTTTTTTGTTGGATGTTGATTATCTTTTAGATACCATAAAAAAGTTTTTTTTTTTTTTTGTATCATTTTACTACATTACTATATTTTGACACTGTTTCTGTACTTCCGATAATAAGAAAATTTGATAATGATGGGATGATGGATGATGATGATCACTGGGAAAATTTGGACCCTTACAGCTAGTTAATCAACTAACCATTTTCATTTTTTTTATATGAATTTTCCATATTTAATATTTTTCATATTTATAATGAAAAAAAAAAAATAATTTTTTTTGAAATAAAAAAAAACCATTTGTTAAAAATATTGTTTTAAGGAGGTAGGGTAAAACGATGAATAGAAATATAAAAAATGCAACTATATAAACCATATAATAATAATAAACGTTATCTTATCGCAAGGAAATTAAAAAAGAAAGTTTAAAAAATTTAATCTTATTTCTTACGTAACAAAAAGTTACGCCATTTACTTTTAATATTTTTAATATTTCTTTTTTTAAAAAAAAAACGAAAAAAAACTATGAAAAAAAAAACTGATAAGTTAAAAATAAATAAATAAAATAAATAAAAAATAAATAAAATCATAAATAAATAAAGATATACATGTAAATATAAGCCTCATTGGATTTTCTATCGTGATAGAATCATATTCGTTTGATTTTATTTTTTTTTTTGATAAAAAAGAAATTTCTAAAAAAACCTTTTGTTTAGTTTTTTTTATAAAATAATAAGCCACGAGAAAAAATAAAAAAAAAAACATTCAATTAAAAAAAATTATTCCTTTAAAAAGTCATATATTATATCTCAAATGATTCCTTTAAAAAGTCATATATAGCTCAAATTATTCCTTTAAAAAGTCATTTATAACTCAAAAAAAAATCTTTTTTAATTTTAGAACTCTTTTTTTTTTTTCGAGACACATTATCGGAATAAATAAACAATGAAATGGCCTGATTTGGTAAATTTTCATTTTTTTATTTATTTATTTTTTTATTTTTAAATAGAGTTTTGATTGATGTGTAATATATCATGAAGTGTATATACCATGACATTGACCTGATAAATCGCATATATGGCGTATATGGCATATACAGTATGTATACAAGTAAAAGGTTCAATTAAATCACGAGAGTTTTCCGAAGCTTTTGTTAAAAAAAGTTTTTAAGGAACACGATGCTGTTTTTGATTCTTTTCTTTCGCGAATTCTATTGGCCTTTCTTTGTTACTTCGCCACACAAGAACTACTTTTAAAAAAAAAAAGCAATGAGCAAGCCTCGTTAATTCCTTTATTTTTAAGAGAAACAAGCCTCAAAATAAAACACATTAGTTTTAAAAAAACACACTTTTTATAATGACTTGTATAATAGAGCCACGTTTTAACATTAACTAAGCCATTTATAAAATGAAACGTAATCGAAGTTGAAACGTAATCGAAGATTATTATTATTATTATTTAAGGGAGAAAGAAAAACAAGTTAAGGAAAAGACTTTTTCAAGAATTTTTTTCATATATAAAAGAGAATTTGTTTTTTATTTAAAGAAAAAAAAAATTTCTTTTCATCACCTCATCACTTGTAGATACTTTTTTTCAAAGTGGCGTCAAATCGTGATTATATCGAATATAATAAACTCTATGAAGAAAAAAGTGTTATACAAGAGGAGATTGTAAGAGATCATTCAATTTCTTTAACAACATGCCTTTTTACAAAAAATGAAGTTAAAAAATTTCTTTTCCTTTAGAATGATGATTCGAAAAAAGATTCAGTTAGTACGTTTAATGGCGATTATGAATTACATTTAGATGATGAACCTACGTCACCAACTTTCATTGAGAATGATCCAAAAAATTGGACAGATTTTAAGAAAAATGCTATTCTTACTATAGTAACTATAGCTGCAATGCTTTCTCCAATTGCAAACACGTAAATATTTCGTCTTGTTCACGTGAAACACGTGAAACGCTATAATAAACTGACTGATATTTTCAAAAAAAATGTAATAGAATATTTTTTCCCGCAATATTAACAGTACGTGAAGAATTGCAAACAACTGAAACAGTTATAAATGCAGTAGGTAAGTAATTAAAATATTTAATTATTAAGATATATATATATATATATTTTTAATATTCGATCTTTTCTAGTTGCCATATTCGTATATCTTATGGGAATTTCTGTAAGAAATTTAATTTTTTTTTTTATTTCTCTAATTTAATCCAACATTTATAATATATCAATTGGGGTTGGAAGGTTGGAATTGGAAGAATTGGATGTGAGGAGGTTGTTGGAATTAGAAGAATTGTAAGTTTTCAATAGTTTCCCAATCACTAATATACGTATCATTTTATTGTGATATATATTTATATTATAATTTTCTTAATTGAAGTCCCAATAGTTTCCAATCTTCCAATCTTCCAATCTTCCAATCATCCAATTCTCCAATTCTCCAATCTTTCATAAAATTATCTCATATAATCATCTCTTTTTAGCCATTGTTTTGGGCATCATATTCAGATTTAAGAGAAACAAGAAGAAAAGTTTATTTATTAGCTAGTGCTATGTTTATAATAGCAGCATTTTTATGCATTTCGGTGACTAATATTTGGTGGTTAATGATCCTTCGTGCATTACAAGCAACTGGTTCTTCAGCTGTATTATGTATTGGTGCAGGAACTCTTAGCGATATTTACGTCCCAACAGGTATAATTCTCGTCAAAATACTTTGTCAAATTTTTATAAAATTCACATTAATTAAATTCTCTTTACAGAACTTGGTACTGCATATGGATTATTTTATTTTGGATTTTTCGTAGGACCTTTAATTGGACCATTGATAGGAGGATATTTAACACAATATGTTCATTGGAGGGCAATATTTTGGTTTTTAACAATATATGGAAGTACATTATTTTTGGTAATTTATTTATTTTTACCAGAAACTTCAAGACCAAAACAAACATCAAAAATTCCATTATCAAAATTACGATCAGAAGAAATTTCATTATCTTTACAAAAATCTTTTAATCCATTATCACCTATATCATTATTAAAATATCCAAATCTTACATTAATAATTTTATATAAAATTTGGGTAACATCAACAATTTATGTACAAAATATTCTTATACCAGAAAGATTTGCTATAACTTATGGATTATCAGCATCACAAATTGGTTTAGTATTTTTAGCACCAGGTTTAGGATTAATGAGTGGTAGTTTAGTTGGTGGTAAATTATCAGATTATGTATTAAGTAAAAGAATGAAAAAAATTGGTGGTAATTATTTACCTGAATTAAGATTATATAGTGCTTGGTTTGGTAGTATATTAATTCCATTAGCATATTTTAGTTTTGGTTGGTTACTTGAAAATGGCGTATCTATTTTTTATCCTTTATTTACAATGTTTTTAGGTGGGTTTGGTACTTTAATGGCTTTTAATCCTACTTCTACTTATTTAGTTGAATCTTATCCAACAAGAAGTGCTTCAATTGTAGCATTAAATAATTTTATGAGAGCTTTAGTAGCTGGTAGTATGTCTGCTCTCGCTGCTCCTTTAAGTGATGCTGTAGGTACCGGTTGGACTTTTACTTTAATGGCTAGTGGAAATGTTCTTACTATAACTTTTTTAATAATCGTTTATAATTATGGTAGAAAATGGAGAGAAAAAATACGTAAAGAGAATCCTAGATAAATAATTATAGCTATCTTAGGTTAGGTTATCAATTTATTATTAGATTTTATATAAATTAAAAATAAAAATATTGTAAAAAAAGCTTTTTTTTGATGTTTCAAATTATCAAATTTTTGAATGAAAAATTCTCAAATTTTCTTCCCTGTAAAAAAAGTCAATCCGTTTTTTTTATTCCAACTTTTTCCGTAAAAGGCTCATATTTCCGGAATCAATAACTTTATATCAGAATTATTTACATTTTCCGTGAATGGATCCGTAAAAGGCTCATTTTTACAGAAATAACGGATAAAATTTTTTATAGGGCTTTTGTACCTCTGAAATCCAGAACACTTATGTATAAAGTATGATTTATGCCTACAGATAAGAACTATCTCGTCATATGGATCTATCACGATTTGAGGTTGGCTCATTCCTTTTTCAATTAGAGGTTTCAAAAGAAATATAGACTTTTTTTCTGATTTTGAGCATTTCGCATTTTTTCAGATGATAAGCCTGTCTATCCTTTCTATTTGGTCTATCTGGTCTAGCACACGCGTCTCATCACCAATCAAGCATGTGTAACAATTTCATTTTGGAAGTTCCGACAACTTTTTTAATGGTTAAATAACGGGGTTTTTACTGTTTTTTTAATAGTTTTTTTTTTACATATTTCCCATTTTAATTTAATATTAATAATTTTTAATAAAAAAAATAAAATATAATTTTAGTTAAAAGCATTTGAATATACAGTAATTAAATTATTTTACATTCATATAAAAAATTGACTTTTTATTTTTATCTAAAGTATTAATTAGAATTATTATTGGATGATTAAGCTAAATAATAGTCTGATAGCGGCCGCATTAGTTTATTATATAGTTTAAATCATCCAATAATAATATTATCGGTTTGACGGGACCGTTCACGCAATTTTAGTTATAATAAACTCCCGTTACTATCCAATAATTTTATTACATAGTAATATGAGATAACCGACCTAAATAACAATTATGTAAAATCTGCATGAACTTATGAGGATAACTGATAATAAATATTATAGATACTGTATTATCTATCTATCATGCATAAGTCATCGTAAAATATTAATTTTTTTATACAAGTATAAAGAATACTTTCTATTGATTTGTTCCCCTCTTAACTTTTCCCTACGCTCTACTAACAATTGATAAATCACCCGTTTTTGTCATCACAAATTATATAATTCACTTCAAAAATTTTAAAAATTTTGAAGATTTAAAAATATTTATTTTTTATTAAACAAGTTTTTTTTTTCTATATTTACATTAACATATTGAATTAATTAAATTTGACCTTATTATATAATTTTAAAAGGTTATATGATCTAATTCTATAAAAAAAAAATTTATCCCATTATGTAAATTAAATAACAAAGTTTCTGAGTTAGATTTAGATTGTTCTAAAATAACAATACATATTTTATACAAATAGAAGGATAAGGTTTTAGAATATATTGAATATTAATAGTATAATGATACTGGAAATTCAAATAAGTGTTAATTAAGAAAAAAATACCACCTTTAAACAAAAACATATATGAAGAAGTACCCACCCTTCTTTTCTTAATTGTCATATTCTATAACCACTTCACCACCTCTGCTTACACTTTCAAATACGATCAAAGCTCTTCTAAGTCCTTCATTCGACACTCTTGTCCTTCTGGCTAAAATTAATTTTTTTAGAGTTCCTATTACTTCCGCATACTGTGTAATCAAACAAAGGTATTCATCATCAATACAACTACTCCTAGGAAATTGTAATACTTCTAATGGAGCTTTACAATTTCCAAGTAACCAGTGTATTACCATTAACCAAAATGTTCCTTCAATAACAACCATCAAATTCTTTAGTTTTGGTGGAAATGCTCGAGAAACACGTTTCCAAAACTGTTCATCATCCATCAATTCTGTTCCTACTGAAATATGAAGTTGTTGAAGAAGTTGACAATTATTTAAAAGTATAAGTAATTGAGGGAAAATTTCTCTACTTGTATGAGTTTCTAATTTAACTAAATATGGGCATGTTATAGAAAGTGTAGAGAGAATGGATGATGGTGGGAAATCTCCCACTCCTCTGGATATTAATCCTAGAGGTCTTCTCACATTCCATACTTTTCTTCCTAATCTGATATCCTTTAATGAACCACATGTATTTTGTATCATTCTCGCCAAAGGATGATCAGAAGTGGTGGAAGAAGATGATGATGAAGATGAAGAAGAAGATGATGGTGGTGAATATGTTGATGTTGATGTCAATAATGCCGATGATATAGGAGGAATTCCTCTTAAAACAGGTCCTATTACATTTACATTACCCTGAATATGATTTCCCGTAATGGGTACAACTGATGGGGGAGCAAGTATTGTTCTTAAATCTCTAAATCCAACACTTTTCCTAAACACAAATTTTTTTAATTTTTTAAAGGTCGCAAAAGCTAAAGGTTCAACAATATCATCATTTAATCCTAAGCACCTCTCGAATACTAAAGTTTGCAAGTTTACACAAATAACTAAAGGTGTTAAACTAACACTTATTCTAAAATCAGCTCCAATAAATTCTAAATGATTTAATGAACTAGCTTGAGTACTTAATCCTCCAATTAAAATAGGTAAACAATTTGATCCACCCCTTCTCAAGATTACACGATGCAATGCATGTTGAGCTGTTAAAAGGCTTAACATCATTTGAGGATCTGCGTGCCTCCTTTGCCATGATGAAAAACTTATTTCCAAAGTGTTTAAATTTTGAGATACTTCAGAGAGAACTTGCATGATTTTTCCATCCGTCGCATCTCCCCCATATTCAAATTTTTGTAAATGTACCAAACAATTATTTGCTCCAGGATAATTCGGAATTTGTAATAAATCATCAAAACCATAAGCGCTACGAAATTCCTCAAAACTTGTTGGTGTATATTGAATATCTCCAGGATGATGTGACCAAAATCTCCTATCAATCAATCCGATTAATCTTTGCGTATTCAACGAAAGAGATTCGAGTATTCGAGTTTTCGAAAATAAAAGTTTAACGAGTTCGTTGACAATTAACTTTACGATCCGTAGATCGTCGAACATTACAAGGTCATGTCTGATTTGTCGTCCTTTTTCGTATTCTTCTTGTAACCAAGCTGAAGTTGATTCGTATAAATCATCAAATCTAAAATCGCGGATAAAAGATGGATAATCAAAAATTTTAGTTGTATCATTAAGTGGAATATTAACCCCTTCGGATAATAGATAATTTTTAACTATCGGAGAAAAAAATGAAATGTAAATTTCGATGATGTCCGAACAAGGTTTTTTAGCTAATTGGAAAGGTCGTTTCCATAAGAATCTTATTACACTAATACACCAAGATCTGTTTACTAAAAGACAGGAATGTAATGTAGATTTTTCATATTCTAAAATGTGAAATATTTCTTCCAAGCATTCTCTTGGTAAACGATTTGCCATAATGAGAGAATTTTTTTTTTTTTTATTGTAAAATTCGTTAAACCTGAATAAAAAAAAATAAAAAAAAATACAATAAATAAAATAAATTAAAATTAACAATCAATTACATCATAATAAAGTAAAATTTATGGTATAATTTTTTTTTAAGAAAATTATAACGTAGTTTGGCTAGTTTCTTGAATTAGTAAATTTGAATAAATTTTTTTATATTGATACCTGAAATTTTAAATCAATGTGATAATAAATAAATAAATATATAAAGGTATTTATTTGTTTTATATTAATTTAATTAATATGGACAAATTAATTTAATTATTGGTATTAAATAAAGTAGTAAAATGCCGAATTTTAATTAATTATCTGCAAAAGTAATTTGTTTTTAAAAAGGGGAATTATTAAATGTAATAAAAAAAGAAAAACAATAATAATTCCCGAAATAGTTTTGAAAAAATAAAAAGAGAAAGTTTTGAAGAATAAGAAAAAGCAGTTTTTTTTTTTCCTTAAATAAGGGGGATAATCCAATTTTTTTTTAAAAAAATAGTTCCCTTTATGAGATACAAAAAGATATCATTCAGCCTAAACAGCCACTTGCGTAGCTTGTACAATATTAAGATGAAAATCAGAGGATCGATTGGATATTCCTTACTAGCGTAGTCTATAAACGGCTATAATTACTGACAAGGCGGGTCGATTCTTTCCATTGCTGCGGTATTTACTTTTGTTTTTGTATCGAAAGAAGGATATGAGATAATATTGATCTACTGTAGATCCAAAAGCTATTGTTTTTTGAACTTTGATAAAATTGTTGTGACTAGTGTTTAGGGAATATAATATTACTTTTTTTTTTGATGATCATCGAAAGAAGTTACAAATGATTAAATGATTTTATTACGGAAAAAAATGCTCGATTAAGTTAAGCACGAAAAATTAACATGGACAATCATGATGTAATATTAAAAATCGGAAATTACTTAGGTTTTTAAAACTTTTTTTTTTCGTGAAAATTGACACGAGAATGTTGATTCGAAAAAATAATTATGTTTGTCGGTCATTCGGACACTTTAATTGGTGCGTGCAAAATGCAAACTTGTACACCTGAATACAAAAGACAGATCGCGATGATATGACTTTGCAGCTAAAAATATTACCACAAACCACCACATACATAATATTAATTAAGACCGCGCAGATTTCGCGCGGGTGATGTAATTTACTTTTTCTACCCCGTTTTTTTAGGTTATCCGAAATATTTTGAAAAAAGATTCAAAGATACAATAAAAAAGATTCAAAATTCAATGGCTTTATTTAAAATTTATCTTATTATGATGGAATAATAAAATGTGAACAAGCCAATTATCGCGCGTCTTGCATAACGCAGTAATGTTTTATTCTATAATTCTACTTTCACCAATGATGATTATATGCCACATGATCTTTCACGTGTCAATTCTCATCAAACTTCGAGCGGAACATAATTTCGTATCAAGAACTCTTTGAAAAGATATTATTCGAACCGGTTATTTAAAAAAAAGCATTATGAATATTTAACGTTTGAAATCTAATTATACTTACTGTATTTAAATTGACATATACATATACTTGACATGACTCTTTCACAGATATGCCTTTAAAGGAAGTTTGTAAATTTATGAATGGGAGATAAATAATTACATAAAATCAACGATAATGACTTGCATTACATATATTATATAATTGATATGTTGCAGAAGTAATAACATTTGATTTTGAACAATGAAATTTATGGTTCATATTATTACAATTTATCTTTTTTTTTCGATTTATTTGGTCTTAAATAAATAAATAAATAAAAAAATAAAAAAAAAATACAGTTCGCCTCAATGTTCGTAATGTTTTCATTTAATCTTTATCTTAAGAAATTCTTAAATAAAACATGTTTGATAAATAAATAAATATATTATATATATATATGTCTCTTTTTTACGAAATAAGAGACATATATACATATATATGTCTCTTTTTTACGAAATAAGAGACATATATACATATATATATACGCATACTATACACATACACACACATATATATATACATATGTAATAAATAAATAAGTAAATGAATGAATGAGTGAAGAATGAAATGAACGAAAAAACTTTTCTAAAAAATATAAGCTTTTAGATACATATATATATATATATATATTCATTTACCAATTAAAATCATAATTATTAATTTTGAAATCATATTCCTTAATAACATTTAAGTATGAATGCTGTGAATTCTGAAAACCCAGTTCCAGATCTTCATTTACACCTTTTACCTTTTCCAAAAAACCTTTTAATCCTTTAACATTAAATGGTAATTTTTTCTTATTTCTAATTTCAATCCATTGTAATTCTTTAGGAATATTTTCACCCAATTCTTCCATATGTTCATCCCAATTTGATTGTTCATTAAATGTGACACTTAACTTTTGTAAATGAACAAGAGATTTAAAAATTAAAAGTAATTCATTAGGAAATATAGTTTCAAGATACAAATTTTCAACTTGAGTACAATGATTTGTTAAAATTTGAATTCTCTTAAAACTTTCTTCCATATTATATGAAGAATTTGTTGAAATTGGATTAAGTGCATTACTAAATAATAATTGTGAAGGTGAATTAATTTGAGGAAGTGAATTTGATTTCCAACCCAAATAAATATTTTTTAAATTAATATTTGAAATTTGAAAAAATTCTGTAATAAAATTTAAATCTTGTTCATAACAAATAACTTTTAAATTGTTTAATTTTGTTAAAGAATGTTGTAAAGGGGTTAAAGAATTAATTGATACACAATTATTTAATTCAAGTGTATGTAATCTATTGCATTTTTTGATCATATAATCTAAAGTATGTTTTTGAATATTATTTAAATTTGTTTTTGTAAGTTTAAGTCGATTTAAAGAAGGTGGAAGATTATTTTTCTTCTTATTAATTGATGATGTTGATGATTTTTTTGATTGATATAATTTTTGTAAATGTGGAGGTAACTGAATTTGATTATATTGATCATCAAAAAGTGATTGAAAAATTTGTTCATAAGTTGTAAAATTATAAAAATTTGAATAATTTAATTCTATACATGTTAAATAATTTTGAGATGAAACAAGGGATGCCATAACTTTACCCAATTTTAAAGAAATAATATCATAAATTTTAATAGAATTTATAAATTTACAATTCTTTGTCATAATTGTAAGAAGATCATAAGTAGGTTTATCATCACTTAACGAACCACATGAAAATTCTTTTAATGTATAAAATAATGGATTAGAAGAATTTGATGAAGAAGAGGAGGAGGAAGTAGAAGAAGAAAAAGATGATGAGGAAGAAGAAGAAGATGATGATAATAATAATAAATTATTATTATTATATAATGAAGAAGAACGATTATTTTGTTGTGATGATGATAAAATCTTAAGAAAATTTGATAAAAAATCACATTTATAAAGTTCTAAGGAATGTAATTTGGTACAACCTCTCAACAAAACTTTTGATAATTCTTGTTCAACTGATTGTTTTTGTAATTCGAAAATCCATTTATCATTAGCCGACATAGTCTGAATCTTTTGTTGTAATTCAGTTTTTGATGAAATTTTGATATTTTTTAATCTAAAGATTAATGGAACCAAATCAAATGTATTTTGATCTATAGTTAAACTTTGTAAATAAGAAATATAATCGAATAAAGGTTTACGAGGAAATTCCGACATATTAATCCCAACATTTATTAACTTTTTTCTAGAATCTTCTGAAATACATGATAGATAGGTTCTAGTTATCATATTACACCGTTCTTTAGATGTACCAGCTATATTAAACGGATATTTCCATAGATAGGGGATAACCACTGTACACCAAAACCTATTTACCATTAAACAGGAATATAAATCCTTTGTTTCGGAAAGATTTGAAAGAATATTTTCTAAACATTCTGGTAATAATTGTTGTGAATATTGTTGTGACATAGGTAAAGTTGGTTGTTTCACCTCAATGTGAATAATTTTAGTATGATGAATTCAAAGTGGATGCTTTTAGAAAAAATTTAAGAAGTTTTTTTTTTAAAAAATTTTTTTTGAAGAAAAAAAAAAAATAAAGATAATACAACCTACAATGGGTCCTTTTTTGATATTCCTACTTACTAATTTTGGTTTGTGGCGTACAATCAATTATGTAAGAACGAACAGAAATAATGAACTACTTGGGTCCTACGAAATCACGGAGAAAGATGAGTGGTCGGCTATTTATATATATATATATATTTTTTTGCTGCGGTATAACAATATTCATTTTAGGTAAAAAAGAAAGAGAAGAGAACTTCAAAAAAAAAAAAGAAATAGAAAAAAAGCAAAAGAAGCTGAAACTTAAAAATCGGCAATCAAACTTATAAACAATTAAGCATGTAACATATATAAACTTTCATGTATAATATTATATAAAAATGTATTTTTGCATGAAAAATGATGAAAATGTCAATTGAATTCTCTCTTTTATAGCATTAGATTTACAAAATTCCCAAAAAAGTAATGAGCCGCAGTAAGATCACGTGGAGTGATTCGATCGCCGTAAATTCCGTGGATCTCATGTGACATTGTGACAGCTACAGGTTACAGAAACAACAAAGAACCATAGCAAACAGGTTTTTTTCATTTTTGGTCGTTATTGTTTTTTTATTGTTTACCGGCGAATATTTTCTTTAATAAAAAAAAGCGGCAAGTTGTCGCTCAACTAGATGCTTTGCATTATCTGTTATCTTATCTCTTTTTTTATCAGATATTACTTTATTAGTTAATCATAAATCATGAGAATATTTTATTAAAATCATTAAATTAAAATTAATAATAATTATTATTAATTATGAATCAATAAATTACCGATATTATTAATAAAGATTCATTGAGAAAAAAAAAGAAACTCCTATATGCAAAATATGCAAAGGCGTTGCGGTTAATCAATCAACCCTATATATATCCAAATAATTTATTTTCTTTAAAAGTAAAAGTGAACAACCAATTATTTCAAACCCTGTACGCAGCAATAACGTGAATAACGTGGGCGGAAAAAGGTAGTAAAAAACTAATTTAATTTCTTCCCTTTTATATTTCAAACAAAATCGAACACAAACAGATTTACAACAATTAAAAATCACCCGGAATATCAAAATTGGAAACTTTTACTTAGGTAAGTTAATAATAATAAAATAAACCGGTTATATTTGTTTATATGTATAAGCGGTTCGCTCCTGTTGTACAAGATTCCCATATCATTCATTCTAACTATGACGAGATGTCAATTTTCCAAGATGGACTTCTTAGATTTCCTCCCATGAATCTTTATATTCATTTTGATAAGAGGTGTCACATTTTTTTTTTAATTAAAGTTATCGCGTGTCTTAAACATGATGATTATCAATTAATGAATTGCCAATTATTTTGTTAATATCACGTCACAGAAACGTACAAATAATAAACAATCCAACGTTGTAGCATGATTTTATCGATTTAAGCCCACTTTTAAAACAAAGAATGCTCATTCCTCATTTAGTATATCTAATGTTTTATTCGATTGGTTTAGATAAGGTAAAATAAATATTTATTTAGAGTCAACCATAGTAATTTCCGATGTTTCATATTTAATGCGAGGAATATCCCCTAAATATTTTTTCATTCCTGAACTTTCATGAAATTTTAAAAAATTTTTTTTTATTCTTCAAGTTTCAGGTTTATTATAATTTCAATTCATTACTGTATAATATATTTATTATATATTATATGTATATCACGCGGTGATACAAAATTGATTAACCCTACTTATTCCTTAGTGTTTCATTTTTTTCTCCATTTATTTCCTTTTAATTCTTCCTTCCCCTTCCCCTTCATGTATTTAAACTTTTTGTTTTCATTCATATCATAACAATTTTCTAATTCCCCGTTTTCCCTTCCTTTTTTTTCCTTTGCCCTTTTCTCCTTTGATAGGTTACACTTTATCACGGGTATCTCCGTATTCTTATCTTAACGAAATCCATCAATTATTAATTATAAATTCTTTGAATTTTTGATAAATTCAAAAAACCCTTTTTTTTTATACTTAATATATTTGTTATCGTAAATATGGCAAGGCTATTTGGTAGTATTAAGATAAAATATAAATCCCATAATTGTAAAGATTGTAGGAGTAGAAGGAAGAATAATAAAATAAACCCTACGGCAAATTATGTTTGGTGTGATGTTTGCTCTCCTATTCACCTTCAAAGAGAGTTTTCCTCTTGGTCAAGTGGTAATAAGGAAGTGGATGAATTTATAAAGTTTCAACAACTTAAGACAAAAAAATCTGGTGATTTAATAGAATGGATACCTTATGATAGATTATCAAATATTAAATACGTAGCAGAAGGAGGCTTCTCCAAAGTTTATTCAGCTTCATGGTTGGATGGTTTAATTCAAGGATGGAACTTTGAACAAAAACAATGGAAAAGACTTGGCAAGACTGAAGTTGCCTTAAAAGTTCTTCAAGATTCACAAAATATTTCATCAGAGTTCTTGGAAGAGGTAAATTAATTTAATTATTTAAACTATTAACCTATTAAACTGTTATATTGAATCGTACTTAAAAAATTTATTTTCTTTTTTTTTTTACTTTTTTTTGATTAATAGTTACATTTGAATTTACAACGTGGTTCCACATACGTTGCAAAATGTTTTGGTTTCACCAAAGAACCAAAATCAAATAATTACGTCATGGTTCTCGAATATGCAGAAAATGGAAATTTAAGAAATTTTTTGACTAAGTCAGAATCCATTGATTGGTATCAAAAGGTTGAAATTTTAAAACAAATTGGACATCATCTTTGTAGACTTCATGAAAAAGAGATCATTCATAAAGATTTCCATATTGGGAACATATTATATGAAACCAATCATCGTATTGATGATTTTTTAATTATAAGCGATTTAGGTGTTTGTCAACCTATTAGCAAGAGGCCTTGTTTTGTTATGCAATCATCAGAAATCTACGGAGTGTTACCTTATATGGCACCAGAAGTTCTGAAAGATCATTCATATAGTAAAGCTTCTAATATTTATGCTTTTGGTGGAATTATCTATGAAATTGTAACTGGATATCCTCCTTTTTATAATAGACCTCATGATTTTCAACTTGCTTTAGATATTTGTAAAGGTGTTCATCCTGATATTCCTGAACACGTTCCTAAATCTATCGCTAATTTGATTTTAAGATGCTGGGAACCAAATCCTAAAAAAAGAATTACTGCAATAGAAATTTTTAGTATGATCAGATGTTGTTTTATTTATGAAGATGAAAATAAATTATCTCCTAGGTTAACGAAAGAAATAGAGGAATTTAAATCTGCTCATCAAGTATATCAAGCAGAGCAAATAAAAATTCATCCTGAGGCTGTTTACATTAGTAGACTTCTTTCTTTCCCTAAGCTTGAAGAATCTTTGAAGAATTAATTTGTTAATTTAAATTCATTCATTTATACTTTTAAAAAAATTCTTTAAAATATCATATATATTTAATTTGTCAAGGGCAAAAATGACAGATATGATACAAGTGTATATTATACTTATTGTTTTATTATAGACCGTTACCTAGTTGTTTATAATTTTTATGATTTAATGATGTATTTAAAAAAAAGTGATTGTAATAAAGGCATTTAAATTGTACAGCTTCATAGCACAATCGATTCTAAATTTCTTTTATTTATTTTTTTTTTTATTTGCAATATTTGAGATTTAGGATAAAAGTCCTTAAACTCATTTCATGTGTAATGAAAAATAACAATTTTATGCAGGTAATATTTTGACGATATATGTTTGCCATATCTAAATTAGGAATTTGTCACAAATAGGGATGTTAACAGTTTATGATTGGATGGTTCGAACCGCAGTTTGATCATAGGACCGGTTTCAGTTCAGTTCAAACGTCAAACCAAACCGAGACCGAACCGATAGAAACCGGTTTAGTGAACCGGTTTTAGATCGGTTCAATTAACGGTTACGTGTATCTGCACGCGTAACTTTTTACAATAAAAGAATAACGGATTTTACATTCTTACATTTTTTTATATCACCTTGCATTATTACAACTATGTCGGGAGTTTTTGAAAATGACGATAATAATTTATCAGATGATTCCTTAGCATCTGATGATGAAAGAATTATAAATAAGAAATTGTCAGCAGATGTTTGGGAGTTTTTTCAAAAAATTCAAGATGAGGAAAGTTGGTTAATTACAAACTATAAGTGTATTTTGTGTGCAAAACTTTATTCACCTGGTAATCCAACATCTACACTTCGACGTCATTTAACTAAAAAACATCCATCACATTATAAAAAACCTGAAACCCGCCAAACTACTTTACGTTTTAAACCTTACTCTCCATCAAAATCTAAACCTATCACAGATTCTTTGGTTGATTTTGTTGCAACTGATTTGCAACCTTTTACCATTGTTGAAAATCCTGAATTCAAATTATTAATTAATAAATTGAATCCCCACTATATTTTACCTTGCAGACAAACCTTAAAGGAAAAATTCATAGAAAATTATAAAATGAGAAAAAATGTGTTAATTAATGAAGTCTCACAAATTAACTCAAAAATCTCTCTTACTACTGATATTTGGACTTCAGAAATCTCAAAAGATTGTTATCTTGGAGTAACAATGCATTATATTAACAACAATTGGGAATTAAAAAATCTCTTACTTGATTTAATTCCTGTAAATGGTTCTCATACAGCTGGGTTAATTACTAGCAAGCTTTTACAAATTCTTGAAGAGTTTAGTATCAGTAATAATATTCTTGCATTAACTACAGACAATGGAAGCAACATGATAGCATGTGGTAATCAACTAGCAACTGAATTAGATCAGGAGTTTAATAATATGGCTTTTACTCATTACAGATGTGCTGCACATATTATAAATTTAGCAGTAAAAGCAGGAATGAGTCATGTTGGAAATGAAATCAAAAAACTTCGTCAATTTGTTGTTAAAATCAAGAATTCACCATTATTTTTGGATAAATTATCAGAAATTTGTACCCTTAAAAAAGTTAAATTTCTTAAACCAATTTTAGATATAGACATTCGCTGGAATTCCACATATTTTATGATTAATAGACAAATCTTAATGCAGGGTGTTTCAGAATTACTTGCAACAACAAATGTTGAAGAACTTGGAGATTTATTTCCAACAATATCTGAATGGCGACATATTAAGGTATTTTTTATTTTATAAATTATTATTTATTTTATTTTATAATTATATATTTATTAATTATTATTTTTTTTTTACAGGAATTAGCAAAGGTATTAGAACCTATGTATGAAGCAACCAATTTATTATCATCATCAAAAAATCCTACACAAGGTGATATAAGATTGGTTTTTAATGGAATGTTTAAAAAATTGGATCATTATCAAAGAGGAAATCACCATACACAAAAGGCAATAGCATCAGCAATTTGTAATAAATTGAAAGCCTATTGGGACAAATATTTGAATCAATCTTCCATTACTTCTTCAATATTAGATCCACGCTACAAAACCACATTATTTAGTCATAATGATATAACTGAAATTATTAGTAAATTACAAGAATTATATTTGTCATATTTACCCTTAAATAATCAAACCATACCATCAGCACCAGCACGATCATCTCGTGATTATTTTCTTAATTTACTTAATCCAAATAATATTCGTCAAGAAGTATCGCATGATGAATTAGATCGATACTTAAATTCTCCAGTAGATAGTAATACAGGTTCTTTAATTTGGTGGAAAACTTATGAAAAGGATTACCCAGTACTATCTCAAATAGCTAAGGATTATTTAACAATCCAAGCAACGTCGGTTCCATCAGAAAGGGCATTTTCAATTTCGGGATTAACTATTTCAAAAACTAGAAATAGGTTAGATCCCTGAAACGGCAAGAAGGCAATTATATGCACGAAAAATTGGATATCAGAAAAAGAAAGAATGGAAAATTGAATCAATACTTGCAATATGTCTTTTTTTTTTCCTTTTTTTTACATTATGTGAAATTTTGTTGGTAATTTTTTTTCTTATAATAAAAAATTTTTTGACGATATACGATATATTTAAATTCATGATCTGCATTACACAATTTTGTATAAAATACTATAAATATCCGGTCTAAACTTCGGTCTAAACTTCAGTCCAAACTTCGGTTCAAACTCTGGTTCTAAACCTATAACGGTTCGGTTTTGTACTCAAACCACCAGTTTTTGGACCGAAAACCGGATGGACCGAACCGTTAACATCCCTAGTCACAAACATTGCAAATATATGAAATATGTGTGATATGATCTATTAAAATGAAACACTACTTTTCCATTAACTGGAATTGCGGATTAATAAAAATTAGTTATACATTCTGTTAACCTTTAAGAAAAATAAATTGAGTTAATTGTCTTTTAGCAAATGAAATTATTTATTTGGATTTATAATTCTTTTTTTTTTACTTACTTTCTCGACAGTTAAATTAATGAAATATATTTAAATTATCATATATAATTTCTTTATTTTATACAAAAAATATGGTATAAATTGATTTTCATCTAGAATAAAAACGATCTTATATTATTATATTAATATAATTTTAATATAATACTATAATAAATTTAAATAGTATTTGTAAATAAGAATTATAATATTTTTGAATAAATAAATATCAACTTTATTAAATTATATTACTAATGTAATAAGTATTTTTACAAAAACTATAGTTTAAATATAAATATCATCAATTTAAGTTTTTAAGAAATTCAAATTATTTTATATATAATATATTAAAACAATATAATTTTAAAATATCTATAATTATAAGTTTAAATTAAAAATTAAAACTGCTTAATATTTTAAATATTTAGAAAAAGAATTTAATTAGTACTATTTATTATTTTTTTTATCTTAAATAAAGTACATTCATTATATCTAATTTATTTAAAAAAATAAAATAAAATAAAAAAAATACTAATAAAAAAAATAATACATATAACTGTAATATTAAATACCATTTACATTATTTGTAATTTTCAATAAATATTATCAATTATATAATATTTTAATTATTCAAATATAAAAATAAATTATAAATTATTTATTATGATATATTTTACAGTATATTTTTATTTTTGAATTAATATTATTTAATTAGTTTTATTATACAAATTTTAAATTTAAATACCTGCTAAAAAATTAAAAATCTTAATTTTTTAAAAATTATAAAACAAAATATAAAATAATATTACATTAAAATATCAATAAATTAATAACCAATAAGAATATTATAATAAATAAATTAACTAGCATTTTTATGTTTTTCTAATTCTGCAGCTAGTTCAGTTATTTGATTACGATATACATCTTTCATATCTTTAATATCTGCTTGTAATTCATCCACTTGTTCTGTCTTTTCTCCAAGTAATTCCAAAGTAATATGATATCTAAATAGAAAAAAACCAATGTGTTAAAATATAAATTTTAATTAATAATTTGTTAATTATTTTATACCTTTCATTTAATTCATAAAGTTGTTGTTCTAGTACTGAAAGCTTTTCTGCTTTTGTAGAACTAAATTACATTTATTTAAAAAAAATATATTAGTTAAAAATTTGTTTTTTTAAATAATTTTTTAATTATTTACTTACTAATCTTCCATTTGAACAGTTAATTTGACTAATTCATCTGCTAATTCATCTAATTAAATACAAAATAGCAATTAATAAATATTTTAAATAGAAATATTTTAATATATATAATTACCTCTATTTTTTGTAGTCATTTGTAATTGAGCTTGTAAAGCACCAACTTGTCCTTCTAAATGTCTTACTGAAGAATTTAGTTTCTCGACCATCATAACACAACTTATCATACTACTACTTCCATCAACACTTGATCTTGCACTTGATGTTGGACTATATACTACAGGCGATGATAATGCTCCATCATAATGTTTTTCCAAATGCGTTTCACTTGCTGATTTCAATGATCCCAATTGTGTTTCACTAGCTGATTTCAAAAAATTTCTCTTTATCGATTCTAATTTTATTTGACGTTTTTCTTGTTCATGTTCTTTAATAAGTTTGTTCTTTTGTTCAGAATGTAATTTTTGTTCCAATTCTTCTTGTTTTTCTTCTAATGCCTGCCTTAATGCACAACGGTACTGTTCTTCTGCTTCTTGCAATGCTATTTTATGAGTTTCTTTAGAAGATTCAAGTTCTGAAACTAAATCCTCAATTTTAGCTTCTAAATTAGGAATTCGAGCACGTAATGATTTGATTTCCTCGTTTAACTTTATGTTTTGATTATGTTTATCTATTAATTGAAGTTCTTGTTGCTCTGCAGTTAATGACTTTTTAATTGTAACATAAATGTGAATTAGAAATATTTATATATAAGACCAAGAAAATAAAATAAATTAATTACCATTTCTTTAAATTGATTATTTAAATTTTCAAACTTATCGGCGAAATGATCACGTTCCATTTCCATTTCAGTTAATTGTTTAGAAAGACTAAGAAAAAAAAAAATTTTTTTAATTTTCAATATAAGTAAAAAAATTGGGGTACATTAATTTATTTTATTACCTGTTTTCAATTTTTTCCCAATTCTTCATGGACAGAGCATGCTGTGTCTGTACATCTTCTATTTGTCGAAGTATTTGAATATGCTCTACATCCCTTTCTCCTGATGTTACATCTTGTGCTGCAGCCTCAGCAATTTGCAATCGTTTTTGTAAAGTCTACATATATTAGAGTCGAATCATTTTCAAACAAATGACTTTGTAAATTGAAATAAAGTACTACATTTTGTTATCTTACCGATATTTCATGACGTAAATTATCTTCTCTTAAACCAGCCTGCTCTTCAATTCGTGCAAGCGTTGCTCTCAATTCACGAATCTGTAATAAATGGAAATTCAATAAAGAAACCTATTGAATAAATACACAAGTTAAATATCAGACCTCTGTTCGCAAAGAATTTTCTGTGTTCTCTGACTCGGTACGTAACTGTTCCAGTTCATGGTGAAGCCTTTCGTTTATTTGAATCTATAAAATAAATATCAAAATACATTTTATAATCTTTTAACGCAGGAAGATTTATTCCTATAGTAAATCATGTGAATTACGGTCATAGATATACCTCCTTTTCCAAAGCTGCAGTTTGCGCTTGCGATGATAAAGTAGCATTAATCTCAAGTGTTCTCTTAAGTTCTTCATTTGTCTGATCTAAAAGACGCTTTAAAAACGCGTTATAATTTTTTAAAAAAAAAATTTATTGTTGTCAACCCAATAGTATAAGAGCTCAATCCAAATTTAAATAACCGATAACAGTGCCACCATATGCAGAAATTACGTTAAATATTCTATCTCTCCCCTCTCTCTCAACTACAAACATACTTGAAGTTTTTCTCGTTCTTCTTTTGCAACAGCAACATCAATTTCTAATTTCAAATTTTTCTGTGTTTTCTTTTCCTTCTCGTTTTCGAGACTTTTCAAATCGTAACTATTCTTTTTTTCAATTTCTCGCAGTTGTTTTAAATTACTCGACAATTCCGCTATTTCTGATGTAGCCTTATCATATTTCTTTTGAAGATCAGCCAATCGATTTTCTTGCTCAATATCTTTAGCCCGATATTTTTTTAGATTTGTGCGATATTCAAGTTCACTTTTTGACAATTTTTCACCTGCATAATAAAAGAATCGTCAATAATTACTTAAATTAATTGTTGATAATAATAAATCATTTACCCTCGGACATGAGTCCGGAAATTTGCTCATCTTTCTCCAACAGCAATTTTCTCTGCATTTCAAGTAAATTTTGAATAGATGAACTCTCTTTACTTGCTTCTTGTTGTCTGAACATATTTAGCTCCTAAATTAATAATATAAAATCAATTCGATACAATCCACATTCGAAAAATAAAATTTTGATAATTTATATCAACCTTATTTGCGCCTTTTAATTGATTTTCCAAACCTTCTACATGATTTCTTGCAATTTTCAACTCGTCATTTTTATTTTCTTCCAGCTCCTTTAATTGTAATTTAAACTTTTCTACGGTATCATTTAATAATGCATTTTGCTCTATGGCACTTGTAAGCTGTCGTTCTCTTTGTTCAATAATCAATTGGAAATTTTTAGAAGTCTCAGGAGATTCAATAATCGATGATTTTTGATTGTCTATAACATCATTCTCCTGAGATTCTTCGTTTGTAGATTCTTCAAAAACTTTAATACCATTATTTTCTACATTATTTCCATTAATTTTAGAACTTGTATCAGATTCTTCCTTCTGCTTATCTGTTACAGATTCACTAGAAACCGGTATTAAACTATTGATCGAATGTCCATCTTTAATAGTTTCACTCTCATTTTGACTTGATTCATTCGTACTTGAAAAATCAGAAATACCATTTATAACAGGAGTATCTACTTTATTCTCATTATTGTCTTGGTTCTCATTTGGAACAGAAACAGAATTATTACTCTCTCTCGTATTGTCCTTTGTATTATTTAAATTTGGTTCCAACGTTGAATTCTTACTGGATGAATTATTAGGAACTTCAGAATCACTTTCTAATGAAGTTTTATGTAAAGAAGAACGGGGAGATTCTCCTTGTAATGACGATCGAGGTGAGCCAGTTTGTATACGAATGTTGGCAAGTAAATCACTACTCTTAGATTTTAAAGATTCAATTAAATCACTTGAATTGGATCGTGGACCTAATTTAGGTGAAGGTTTATTTGGTGTTGATGTTGGAGAAGCTGAAATATTATTATTTGAAATATTTGGCGATTTTGGACGTGCAGGAGGATCGATTGTAGTAACAAATCCAGTTATTGGATCAACATAGACGTCCCCCTGATAAGAATTATCTGGCGTGAAACAATTGCTTAATTATCATTGAGTAAATTTTTTTTTTAAAAAAAAAAATTTATTAATACACTTACTTTCACTCATGTCAAGAGCTTTATCAAGTTTGCTCTCGACAGTATTCATAGCCTGTTTTAACATATTTCCCCAGGACGATCCGCCCGAGCCATTTTTGTTATTAAAAAAACTCATTTGAAAATATAATATCTTTTTTACACGGAAAGTTTTAAACAGAGAGCAAAGATATATTAAGGAATAGTGCAAAAAATTTCCAAATAAGGTTCAATCAAGGGTTCAACAAGGTTCAACCACGTCTTACGTTATTTTAAACTAGCTCAAATCATTCGTCATTGTTACACACAAATAAAATATATATAGTAAACTTTTTCACGATGTTCTTTTATCATTCGTTTATAATGTCTAATAGTCCTAATAACCGGTTTATGAATCAGCCTTCAGGAACATATTGGCGACCAGTACCTATACAACCACCAGCACCAAGTGATCCCAGAATTATAAATCAATTTCATTCATATGAGACTGATAGTGATAGCGATATAACGAGAACTTATGGTACAATATATAGTAATACGAATTCTCCTGAAAGCAGCACTCCAGAGGTTTCACCAAGAGCAACACCTGAAATATCTTCTGCAATGCGAATGCGAATGATTGCACATACATCTCGTCCTATACCTTCCGTACAAAGTTATGATAATAATGGAATGAATTATACAGGTTTTTTTATTGTTACATGAATAATGTTATTAGCTAGATGTATTTATTGTCGAATTTTAATTCAGATGGTATAGATGACCAAAATAATGGTACAAGAGAAGTTTCAGAAATTGATGAAGTAAATAATGATTTGAATGGTGAAAATATATCTCAGCAGAATCAACTAGATCAACTAGATGGTAAATAATGCAAAAGAAAAAAAAAGCAAGTGTAATTCTAATTAAATAATGATTTATTTGTAATTATGTAAAATTTTTTAATAGAACCTACGAGACTTTTTTTAGTAACTTTACAAGCTTTACGTCAAAGAGTGCGCGAATTAGATTCCGATGCATGGATGTATGTAAAAACGAATGATAGATTTTCAAAATTTTAAACTTACGCGTCTTACGGAATGAAATTGTAAGCGAGTCCTTGAAATATTATTTAGATAAAATCAAAAAGTCAATTGTATAATTAACTGTATTCGTTTTTTTAAAACCTATTTATTTAACTGCTTAAAGAATCAAAATGCAAGAATAAATAGACAATTAACATTTGGAATGCGCGGCAATTATCTTCTTTACATTAAGTAAAGAAGATTATTTTATGTTTTCGCTTTTGACTTTAACTAGCCAGATCCAGAAAACTGGAGAAACAACTCGTGACAACTAGCGTGAAGGTTGGGTAAATCCACAAAGTCATTGGACAACTGCATTTAATATGATATGATAGGCAGAACGAAATCTAAATCGACCCTAATGTATAAAATGTCTTGAACGTTACTTAAATCCTAGGAATAAATAACAATGCCATTTCCCGTAAAATACTGAGTTTCCCTCAATGAATCGACTTACGGCACACAAGATTCTGGATTCTAACCGCAAATAAAAAAAAAGATTCATATAATTGAAATAATGCAATTACATAAAATTTTTTTCTTTGAATAATCTATCATATTTTTATTTATTTTAAATATTATGAGTATATTTATATAATTTTTTTTTATTTCTATAAAATTAGCTTTTCTTAATTACTTGAAACACTTCATATTCATCAAATTGATTACTTTGAGCAATAAGCTTGTCATATGAATTTTTAGTACACTCAAATCGTTTATCACTAACGTAAACCATCAAATCATCTTTACCTCCATCTACATGTCTTCCAAACCTTGGTCCTCTTTCCTTACAATTATAAATGGCACAATTACTATTTATTACTTTACTTATAATCGACTTATTAATATCTTCTTTGTTTAACGAAAAAATGAAACTATCATTAGTAACATAATAATCTCTTTTGGATGCCCAATTCAACGGATTATAACCTCCAAGTATTTCCCCAGTATTTTTGATACGTAAAATTGTTAATGAATGATCCTTACTATCACATCTATTATGAAATACTTGCTCACTAAATCCATCTCTGCTACCACGAGTTAATAATTCAAATTTAAAATAAGAATCTTTTGAAATCCATTTTGAAATGAATCTTAATTGTTTTGAATCAATTAAGATAGAATCTAATCTACAACGAAAATTTGTTGAATATAAAATAGATTTATCTCTTTTTTCAGGAACCAAATAATATTCTAAAATCGATTGATAAAAATTCTCTTCAAAAATTTTTCTATAAGGATTAATTTTAATATAAAAATCACTTGAACTAATAAAACCAAATCTAATAAATGATATAAGAGGATTTAAATTTTCTTTAAGAGCTTTAAAATCATTATCAGACCAAGATGATAATTCATTAGATAAATTTGATGTTCGCGCTATTCCCCATTTAATTACGTGATTCCAGATTTCAATTTCATCTAATTGTAAACCATCAAGTTGAATAAGTGATATTAAAAATTCTTGAGAAATATTTGAAATATCTGTATCATTAAAAATAAATTCTGGTGCATTTGTTATAATATCTTTAATATATTCATTCAATTTGAAAAATTCATTATGTTTTAATGTAAATTGATAAACTTTATAAAAATTTTCTCTTAACCAGTTTTTATGATATTTTAAAATATAATCTTGAATATAATCGAGAATTTCGGTTAAACATAATTCATCTGCCAATTTCAAGACTTCTAATAAAATCATCCCATTTTGTTCATTAAAATCCAAATTTCCGTTATATATATACCTAAAAAGAAAAAGAAATGTTAAAATAATCAATATATATATACGGTATTTACTGTATAAATTTATATTTACTTGAGAATAATATCAAAGGCTTTTATTGAAGAATTTGGTTTATCAAAATATATTTTGCCATCTTTAATATTTGCCCATTTATTTGATAATGCCGTACGGAAATATTTTGATCTTGCACAAAGTATAATCGAATGAACTCGAAATTCTTTAAAATTGGATTCATCTCCAACTTTAATAATCACATCATAAAAATTTTCACTTTCATATAACCTGCTATAATCTTTTAATAAAAATTCAATAAAATTTGAATTCATTTTATTTTTGTTTGAAAGATTGTTTAAGTATGTTCTACAAGTATGTTCTAAGATATAAATATGTTATCTGAACACCAATCACGTGAATTACTCCTATGTAATTTTACCACCCGCAAGCCCAAATAATAATATACAGGTAATGTTTTTATATAAGAGAATCTACAAAGATAAAAATAAACAAAAAAAAAACAAGTAAAAATAAAAATAGACCATTTAAAGTACATCACTAAATTGTTGCCTGTTTATATTATCCTCAGAATTTCTGTGATAAGAACTTTCAAATTCGGCAACATCCACCAACTTTCTTACATGCCCTTCAGCAACTTGTATCAATTTATATATATCTTCTATTTGATTATGAAGATTTTGTGAAGAAATTGGTTTAGACTTGAAATGATGTCCATCTTCAGAATTAATTTGTGAGGAAGATAAAACTTCAGACGATGTAGTATGATCTGTTTGTTCCGAATTGGATGTGTGAAACGCACTCTGTCTCTTCTCAGCTTCATCATACATTTTTGATCTTTCTTGTAACCACTGCCAAAGGGGATTATCTTTTTCATCTTCAAATCGCTCAACAAACAATGGGGTATATTCTCGATGTTCATATGATTTAGAGAAAAGGTCACTACCTCTTCTATTATTCATACTGTCAAGTTTATGTCCAATATTTCGAAGCGTTAGCCAATTGTTAATATTGTTAATTACCAAAATTAATAGTATTAACAACATTATGATATTTGAGGAGGGCATTGTGATATTTTTAATCAATGAATTTAGAATCGATGACAATATATTCGTCACAACATTCCAAATATTATTCTGATGTTGTACTGTTACTGATTCATTTTCTTGTAAGTTCGATACTTCTGTATTCGCTGGACGAATGCGATCTTTAGGTCGCGTATGTGCTCTCTTAAGTGATGCCTTTTCATCCACTGCTTCAGAATCAACAGTTTCTTCTTGAGCTGGAGCTCCTGATTCTTCTCCAAATTCTGAAGGATGAGCTGCAATATATTTTTTAATAGCTTGTGCAAGTTCTTTCCAATATGTTTGCTGTCCATCGATACAAGCCCTTTCGATTGTCCCTAGTTAAAAATTTTTTTATCGCAATTTTCTTATTAGCAATTTTGACGAAACAAAAATTGTTTATTAGAAGCATTTCTTATTTACCTTTCAACCAGCTTGATTTTGACCATTCTACAGAACAGGTAACAATTAATCTGGATTCATTAGCTCCCGCCCACATAATACATATTCTGGTTTTTACGCAAAAACTACTTCCAGATGGTACATCGGGTGTAGTTGTTGTTGACGCATTGGTAACATAATTGTCAAAATCTCGATGTTGACATTCATCTTTGATAATGCATTTAGTACTCTTGGGACCTAGATTTTAGAATCATGTTTATTATCTCAACTTTTATTTTATAATTATTATATTATATTTCTCACCTATAGAATTGTTTAATGGCTTTATATAACTTTGTGATCTTGTCCATGTACAACTTTCGGTATTCCATTCTCCAATTTCGACATCTTTTTTTTACAGAAATAATATGTTAAATATCACAAAAGGTCATAAAATAAAGAAAATATAATTTATGATTTCGTTACCTGTACACTTTTCTTCTTCTGTAAGGTATCGTTTCAAAAATTCACTCGTGAAAAGCAAATTAAAAATCTTTTCAACGCTACCAGTAAATTTTGTATCCAATGATACATTATTATAATGTTGTCCTTTTTTCAAACAAGCACATTGAGTAGATCGACGTTTTTTAATATTATTGTTTGCTGTGTGACGAGGTTGGTTTCGAGGGGACACGGGATGATATTTTTCTATACGTTTTGAATCAGCAATGTCAGCATCAAATAATTGCAACTCAGCATCAGACTTTGATCTTTGACGCTGTATCTTTTGTCCTTTTGTTATTTCACTAGAACTAACAAAATCACGCTTTTTCGGGGAAGGAGGTAATGATTGAAATAAACTATCAACTTTTTCTTGATGTAACGTATTATCATCATCCAAAAATAATGCCGAATTCGAAGATCCACGCATTAATCTCATTGGATCAAGCGTTAATCTTGGTAAGGCGAATTTCTTACGAGGACCTCTTTGTGAAGTTGTTGATTTTCCTGATCGCATACGATAAAATTTTCATACATCAAATAAAGATATACACTATTGGACTACTTATATTTCCCAATAATAATTTGAATATCCTGTAACATTCACTATTTTCTAATTACTCCATTGTATGGTAGAAAAAAAAAGAACATACCTTCAT
Source organism: Rhizophagus irregularis (assembly GCF_026210795.1). NCBI lineage: Eukaryota > Fungi > Glomeromycota > Glomeromycetes > Glomerales > Glomeraceae > Rhizophagus > Rhizophagus irregularis. Next base: position 1,041,469 of record NC_089455.1, read on the forward strand.
CATCGCCATCATCACTAGACGTAAAACCATCACCACCTGATGTTTCTGAAGCATCGGAACATTTTTGACTTGTTCCATATTCAGATTCGGTAAGGGAGGTCATCGGAAGAGATGGATGAACCTGCTTCCACAATGCAAACAACAAATCATAAACGCTATCCCTTGAAAGGAACGTCGTAAAGAAATGCTAATGTAATGTAACAAAAAATTAAAAGAAATTTCATACAAAAAAAAAAATAATAATAATAAAATAAATAAATAAATAATCTTATAACTTACTTTAGCATGCAGTGTAGATATTTGAATTGCATTAGGTATGACATATGCTGTCATCCTTTTTTCAATTGAAACAATATCAGAAAACGCAATCACCAACTGCAACGAACGGAATAGATTTAGTATCTGTCAGGTATAAATAAGTATATAACAACTATGATTTACATACGTTTGTAACCCATCCAAAAATATTTGCATTGAAACACACATGATTTGCAGAAACATATAATCGTCCTTGTACAAGGATTTCCTTCTGTAAAGCACATCCATAATCTTCAAATATAATAAATATATTTCGAATTAATAAATGCCTAATTGATGGAATGATAGAATTTTCCTCACCTACCATTTATAAGAAAATCTTCTTCCGGAACACTTCTAAATAAGGCATGAAATTCTGCATTCCTTCTTGGAGCAGCAGGAACGTGACCATTCAGTGGTGGAGATTCGATTAAGTTTTCATCAAAAACATTTACACTAGGTCTTTTCCTCTGTTTTGATGACTTTGCAGAATTTGACTTTGTAGGTAAACGAAACTTTTTTGAAGAATTTGAATCACTCAAAAGTAATGAATCACTTCGATCGGTTAAATTGGCATTTGAAGCATTAGGTATTTGTGAAGCAATATCACCAGCTATAGGTGTGGTAAGTTCATCGTCAAACTCACGGTCAAAATGTTCAATTTTCAAAGAAGTAACAGAATTACTAGGTGAAATAGAAATAGAAGGTTGAATTATGATTGGCGTGGTATCTACTGGTTCCACCGTTCCTGCCAAGTTTTCTTGCAACGACGTAGACGAATCAACGTTTACATCCAATTGTTTATTTTCGTCTTTTGGTGTTGATATAGGAGTAGGAAAGGGATAATTTCCGTTGGTTTCGTTAAGTCTTGTATTACCTAACAAGTCTGTTTTATCACTTTGTTTTTGTGGAGAACCGTTTGTGCCGTCCCTAGATTGTTCACTATCCGAGTTATTCCTAGATAATGTGTCTCTTATAGTAGAAGGCAAAGCGGTTTTCGCAATTGATAACATTTAAAACAAAAGTGTATAAAGAAGATTGTTAGAAGTTGGAAAGACTGAGCGAACTGGGCAAAGTTTTTAATAATTTTGATCAAGAATGTTTGTTGGGAGCACAACGCTCGGTTTATTTATGTAAACTAATGAGAGTGTGACATTTAATGGCTTTTTTGTTATTAAACATTGATTTTTTCAGTATAAAAACAATGCAGTCATAATTACATATAAAATCTTTTTTGCATAAAGGTAAGACGATCTCACGGTGGATAATCGTTGGCAAAACGCCATACGGTAATACATCTGAATTTCATTATGTTTTCTATTTTAGCAAAAGATAATCGCAAAATATTGGCATCTAAAAATAAGTTAAGAATTTTACTATGGAAAAAAATGACGACACCAAGCAGCAAATGAGACTCCCCTCCCTAAAATTCTTAAATTCCCAAAGGTAATCTCATGAATTCTTTTCGGTTGTACAATAAACTGGGGAAATGAAAATCATTGTAATCTTGATGGTTATATGGTTATATGGCTTTTTTTTTTATTAATTACGGAAATTCCTTTAATTGAAATGGCTTGGCAATATCAGTAAAAAATGCAAACAAAAAAATCTAGTATATTAATTATATTATTTATAAGCAAAAGATTTTTTTATTACCAGATTTACAACCGTATTATAATTTTAGATTTTATAATGAGACTTGCTATATATCGCCTAATTATATAATTATATTAAAATAAATTATTAATGAACCTTTTCCGGGAATTTTCTTATTATTTTATTGGTTTATTAATTATTATCAATTTGAAGGTTAATTAATTCGTTATTCGTTATCTGTTAATAGCATATAGATTTTATTATATTAGTAATATTTTTTTTTAGAAAATGTAGTTTTAAATGTTTTAAATACTTCAACAAGGATTAAATATGAGCCAATATAACAAAAAGATAGCCTTAATTTATCTCACCCTGCACATCATAAAATACCACGCCCCCACGGGTATAATTCAGGGTAAATTTGATCAGTTGGGGGGTATCGATATTGAATATGACAGTATGATTACAAATCAACTATACTATATATACCGTCAACGAAGTAAGGTTATATGAAAATATTATAGAATATTACAAAAGTAAAAAAAGTAATACAATATTGAGGTCATATTAAGTTTTTTATGTGTGTATTTATTAGATGTCATTTTAAAAATTGTTAGGAATTGCTAAAAATATGGAACTTATTAAAAGAAATGAACATTTTATAAAACCAAATTACAATTATTAAATTATATAAAGTTATAGAATAAAAGTTAATAGTAAAATGATTAAATTTATATATTTTTATATCTAATGAAATACCTGTATATATTTATACTGAAGAAATATAATATAAAAATTAATATATATTAGGATATTAAATATTAGTAGTATTAAGTTTGAACCCTTGAAAAACTGTAATTTGGCAAGAATTTTAGATTTAGATTTGAAATATTTTTATATATAAAAAAAAAAGTAATTATACAATTTAATATATTTTAGGTCAAAGAATTCAAATAATTTCAGATATAATTTTGGATATTAAGTAAATTAATTTGTTTACTATAAAAGATAATTTCAGATTTCAGATTTTAATAAGATATAACTTTACTATAAAAATCAATTTCAAAGCTATCTATAGGCTAAACTGAACTGATGGAATTAATAATTTAATTTAACTTAAGAGTTTTCAAATTGCAGTTTGATTTAACTTGAAAAATTTCAAGTTGCAATCTGATTTAATCTGAAAATTTCAAATTAATAGAATTGTAAAATCAATAGTAATTTTGCAAATATTATTATTTATTTAATATTATTAAATTAAACTGAATTTTCAAGTTGTGATCTAGTTTGACTTGAAAGTTTCAAGTTGTCAATTCAGTTTAATTTAACTTGAATTTTATCAATTAATTTTAATTTTAAATAAAATCAAATTGAATTTTTAATAATATTAATATTAAGATTTAATTGTAATAAAAAAAGTAACATTTATAACATAATTATTAAAAAAGGAAAAAAAATAGGTAAGATCTTACTGTATATTATACTTAATAAAATTATATAATTTATAATATAATAATTTAATTGGCTATTAAATCTGATGACATATAATATAATATATCTGATATATTATTATTCTAAATATTATTTAAAATCTTTTAATTGCTAAATAAAATTATAAAGTAAATATAAATAAATATAAAAATAATAAAATATAATTTTAAAAAAATTCTATAAAAGTATAATATATAAAGGTTTTGTTTTTTATTACATCTGCGTTATATCATATCCCTATAATATATTACATATAAAAGTCATAAATAATATTCTAAATCCTTTTTGATATATTAAAAAAACTTGTAAAGCAGTCAAAAATATATATAATATAAGGTTTTTTATATCAGAATTTTTTAAAAAATAGGAAATCTTAATAAAGTTATATGATCAAAATGATCAATATAATTAATATATAAAGATTACCAAAAAGAGAAATGTGATATATTGCAGATTTTATTTTATTTTTTTTTTGCTTTTTAATTATTAATATAAATATTATATAAGATAACTTTACATTATAAAAACTTTAATAATAAAATAAATATTTTGCCAAATAAAACATATATTAATAAACACAGGTCGAAAAGTGAAAAATCAGGCACCAATCGGTGACTGATAAGCATTTTTGCCAAATGTATCGCCCAATCGAGGCAGTTTGCTAACTTTTGATCCAGTGATCAGAAAAGATGAAATATAGCTCATTGGAATCGTCTCAACATTACGAATCTAATGGTAGTAAAATCGCATTTCTAGGATTAATAATTGATGAGAAATTAAGTAAAATATAAAAATAAAAATGTATCATTTATATTTTATTTAATTTTTTATTAACTATTAATCCTAGAGATGCGATTTTACTACCATTAGATCCGTCTTGTTGATTGGTTCGATTCCAATGAGTTATATTTCATTCTTTTCTGATCATTGGATCAAAAGTTAGCAAACTGCCTGATTGGTGACTGATTGATGCCTGATTTTTCACTTTTCGACCTGTGAAATATTCTGTATTTAAAAAAAAAAGTTTTTATAATTTATTATTTTAAAAGTAAAATTTAAAATTTATAAATTTTTTTACAATTTTAATTTTATAATTCTGATTAGAATTAAATAATTAGTATATAAAATAATTTTTTTTGAAATAAAAATGAGATTAAATATTACATATAGATAAAATTGATACCTTAATTATTTTTTAATATATAAAAATATAGAATTACAGTTGTAAATTGTAAGTTACAATTAGTAACTAAAATCTAATTGCTATATATATAAGTGAAATTTAAATTTATTCTTTTAAAAATATTATAAAAAAATATATTAATTGAATTAAATTGATTGATAAAATTAATAAACTAATTATTAAAATACAATAAAAGTAATAATAAATAACAATATATATTTCATTATTTTTTATAATAATAAAAAATTCAAATAATTAAAATTAATTAGTTTATATAAATTATAAAATAGGATATAAAATAAATTTTTTACTAATTATCTATTAATAAAGTCAAATTATGATTTATTTTATATATATCTAAAATTCTATTTTAAAAAATTATTACAATTTGCAACTTATAATGCATACATAAGTTTTTTTACAGTAAAAAAAATTATTAAATTATTTTAATGAATGCAGTATGTCAAATGCATAGTTTTTTTGATGGGCAGTCAAAATTTTTATTATACCCATTTAGACTATTTTGATCAACAATAAACTATTTTATTTCCTACACTCTTTCTCTCTTAGCTTACTCTTTCCTTACACTCTTTCCCTTTTCATCAAATATTACTATCCTTTACTCTTTTCCTTTCTATAAATACAATTAATATAAGCGATTCAGAATCTTTTTCAAGTGATGATGAGTTTTTTCCCACTGATTTTCCTGAAAATATAACAAAAGATAGTGATTCTAGTGATGGCGAAGATTATACATGCCACCCAAATTATTTTGGGCTGCCATAATTATAAGTGAAATCCCAAATTCAATTATAGCATCCCAAATTATTTTGGCACTTTACATAGTAAATTATATATAAACTAAATGAATTACGGCATCCCAAATTATAATTATGGCATCCCAAAATAATTTGGGCAGCATGTATAGCGAAAATGATGATTTCTATTCTTATAATATAAGTAGTTCAACTTTAACATTAGATGTTGGATTAACATTTTCCTTTTAGAAGATAGCTTTTCAACATATTAAATAATGAGTTCATCAACAAGGTTTTTTTGTTTGTAAAGGAAGATTAGAAAAAGTGCAATCTGAACAAAGAAAACAAACAATTGTGTATCATTGTGAAGAAGTTCCTAATATTAAGCCAAATAAATAAACAAAATCATGTTATACAAATTGTAAGTGGTATGTTAACCTTTCTAGACCAATAAAAAACAATCCTAACTTTTTGATTTTTGTTACTACACTTTTAAATGAACACTCTGGTCATAATTTAGATGTTTCTGCATGTCATTTTGAAGCATTTAAAGCTTTTACAAAGCCTATGTTAAAAGATATTGAATGGATGTCTATACATGATTATTTGAAATCATTGGCAATTAAACGTATGTTAAAAGCCAAATATAACAGAAAAGTTTATAATCAAGACCTTTACAAAGTGATTTACAAGTATCATCATAACAATAATACATATGGTAATGATGTTTTATAAGTTTTTGAATACCTTGAAAAATGTAAAGATGATGATTCACATTGGATAATTTATAAAGATTAGGACCATGAAACTAATACACTGATGAAGCTTTTTTGGATGAGTCCTAAGTAACAAGAAACTTAGTGTTTATATAGTGATGTAGTTCTTAATGACAATACCTTAAAAACAAATCATTATGATATGTTTCTTTCATTTTTTGTAGCAATTGATAACAATATGAAGTCACGAATTATAGTTCAAGTATTAATGAATTAGGAAACTAAGAAAGCATACAGTTGGATTCTGCAATATACAATAGATGCAACAAGATTAATGCCAAAAGTATTTGTAACAGATGCTGATCCCGGTATGGACACAGCAATTCAATTAAAATATCCTTCTACATTTGCAATTCACTGTATTTAGTATATTAGATAAAATCTACTATTGCGTTTGAAATCAAAACTTGGTGGATCATTTAACCAATTCAAAAATGATTTTTATGAATGTCGAAATAGTTTAGACTTTAAAGCAAGAAGTGTTTGAAAAACGTTGGCAAGATTTACTTGCTAACTATCCAAATGCAGTTAGTTATCTTAAGAAAGTTCTTTATCCATCAAAAACTTCTTAGACACATGCATTTAGTACTAATATCTTTACAATAGATATACAAATTACATTACGTAGTGAATCAGTTAATGGTACCTTTAAACGTCTTTTGTACAATTCAAATAGCACACTAGTAGATATACTTCTTAAAGTTGAGGAACGATTAGAAGAGAAGCAAGATAATTAAGATTACGTGAACTGGCATAATACTCTTTTAATTATCCAGTCTACAACTATTGCATCAAATGCTTTTAGTGATATAATCAGTGAACTTAAAGAATTTACTACATTTCCAATTCAAAAAATTCATTACAATGAAATGGAATTGGCATTTAATTATGATGCAAAACTTTTAGATCGATCTTGTATTATTAATGAAGATTTAAAGGTTAGAAATTTCAAAGCATGATAATAAATATTCATTTGAAATATACTTATCTAATCACATTTTATTTACCAAATTAAATTTTTAGGATTGGTCATTTTATTGAGAAATAAGAAATAAGACAAGTTATATTTCAAAACCTTTTGTCATCATATAATGAAACAACTATTAAATGTCTTTGGGAAGTTAATTATTTAACTTCTTTTGAAGTACATCACTTGGTTATTTTATTGAATAATAGAATATACAAATGTTTGTGTATGTCTCTAGTAACCTGTGGAATGATCTGCAGACACTATTTTAGTGTAATGTTACGAACTTCAGATGCACAATTTCATATTGGATTTCTTAATCAATGCTGGTTTATTTCAAATCAATTGGATTTTAGAAAGCAACCTTTTTATCCTGCTACGAAATTTAAAAGTGAATCAAACGCTTAATTTTTAGCTCTTAGTAATACCATATCTGATTTTTCTAACTCAACAGATGAAGTTTCTAAACTTAATATTAATCAATATGCTTCTCTTAAAAAGCAACATCTATATAATGTTAATGTACGAGAGCTGACCAATCAAGCTAAGCAGATTGCTTGCAAAAGTTGTGATAAATTCTTTATTACTTTACTTGAGGAATATATTGACAAAAAAAACTGGAAAGCAATAAATTTACAACATATTGATGTATATAGTAGTCAACATCAAATCATAAATGAAGAAGTAGACCAAGAAAATGATAGAATTATTGGAAATCCTATAATCAGACATCCTAAAGGATGACCATCTGAAACTGCAAGATTTAAAGGACCTTTACAAACTTCAACTCAGTCTAATGAAGTTCCAACAGGTCAAAAATATAGTTTATGCAATAGAAATGGTCATAATCATGCTACATATCCAATGAATCCAATCGAAAGAAAAGAAACAATGAAGTATTGAATCATTAGATTTGTAATATTGAATTAAGGTAAGTGTTGAGTCAGATTAAAGTTAAGGTTGGGGTTAGGGTTAGGGTTAGGATTAGGATTAGGGTTAGAGTTAGGATTAGGATTAGGTTAGGGTTAGGGTTAGGGTTAGGTTGGTTTAGTTAAAATTTAAAAGTTTAAAATGCTAACTCAATTATTTTTTTTATTTTGTAGATATAAAGTATGAATTTGCATTTATTTATTAATATGTTATTATAATTGTTTACAATAAAATTTATAAAATATTAGTTAGGTGCACATAGAATAATGTACGTGACTACGTGTTGCTATAATTTCTAATAAATTTTTTATATTTTTTATGCATGCGTAGAAATAATAAGAGTTTAAAATTTTATATATAATTTATGCACCTCTGCACTTTGTGCAGATGCGTAGAAAAAAAAAACCTGATATTATATATATATATTTTTTAATATTTATATTTACAGATTATCGCTATTTTCGATTTGGTTGAATCTGTACTATGTTGATCAATTATAATAAATTTACCAAAAACACCAAAAACACCCAAGTTATTTGATTTGTTAATAAAAGCGTGACTCTTAAATGATTTTCAATTAAAATATGATATAAAAGGATAGTACCTGGCGCAGTTTGTACAATAAAATCCAAAAAATGACGCGTGAATATCTACCTGCTAATTGCTACACTTGTAAAAAGTGTTTAATTTGTTTTACTTTAGACACTTGCAAGTGTGATAAAAGTGTGAAACCAACAAGAGTAGGCAACCCACAACGCGGTCAACAAATTTATTCTCACGTTTTTACTCCCAACGAAGAACTGTAAACGGCAAACCAATTTCTTTTTTCTGCTAACGAAAATTTTCAATACAATAGCAATTTTAACATTCCATTTTCTTTCACCTTTTGTTCTACTTGCAATAGTAAATTTCAAAGATTGAAAGGTAATGATAAGTTAGCTAAAAGAAAAGACATATATACTAAAAAAAAAATACTTGCTGAAAAAGAGGAGAAGATATTAGAAAAATCTACTAATAAAATGAATAGTATATCTATTGATGTTGAAGATACTAAATCTAGTGATTTTGTTGATGGAGAAGATGAGGATGATATTTCTGAATTTTCTGAAGTTGAAGACTATGGAATTGATCAAATCAAGTTACAAATAGCTATTGAAAAGAAGGGTAAGAAAACTTCTACTTCTAAAACTATAACCATCAAACCAGTTGAATATATTACTGTTATAGAAGGAATCAATAATGCTGTTCAAAAAGCACTTAAGAATAGAAATATCAAGCCAGCAGATTACAGTATGTCATATAAAGCAGTAAATGCGCGTGGCCCTTCAAGTACATTAGAAGATAAATTGGATTTTAATGAATTTATTGAAGATTATAAGAAAATCATTGCTGCAGGCAAGAAAGTGTCAATAATAATTGTAATTGGTGATGATTCTACAAATGAAAAAACAAAATCAAAGCGTTTAAAGGTAAGAAAGTTCTGAAGTTCAACTGTTTTTTTAGTTTTTTCAATATCTAATTTCATATTAAAAATTTCAGGCTTCTGACAAAAGTGATTCCTCAGCTTCGATGAAGAAAGAAATCAAAGAATATTATCAAATTCTAAAAAGAAAAGAAAGTCGCGTGCTACTCAAGAAAATGATTTATCTAAAGAAGAACAAACAAGAGCGGGAATCTAGCTGCTTTATGTGAAAAATACAAGTGTGATATGCATAATACACCATGCTTTATTCAAGAAAATCGCCATTTACAACTAAATCCAGCTAGATTACAGCTTTGGGCACGTGAAATTGTAAGTAATTTTAATTATTAGCAAATTGATTTTGCATTTATTTCAATTCTAACCTCAATAAAAATTATAGCATAATAAAAATACTACTTATGACGTTCCTCAAACATTTCCAACATTCAATGCAGCATTGGGCACGTTGGTAAACAAAAATAATGATACACAAATACCAACTATAGCGTCTACTACATCTACTACACCTGTTAATCCTATTGTGATTCAAATGCCATATCCTTATTCTCATTCTCCTTCAAATACATCTATTCATCCAACATCTATTCATCCAATATCATCACCTACTACAAATCATGAATTACCTTCAGTTACTGAATTTTTTCTTAACTTAGATCAAAAATATAATTGTAATAATGTATATTCCAAATTTGAAAATGCTTTTTTAAAAGAAGAAATTACGGTAAATGCAATTAAAGATTTGACTGATGAACAAATGGTAAAATTAGGAATTGTTAAAATTGGGTGGCAAAAAAACATTAGGCAAGCAGCACAAAGATATTGATTGATTAGTATATTTTTGTATTTCATTATAAAATATAATAAAAAATTGTTTACTAATAAAATTGATATTCTAATTTTATTTTATTTTTTATAATAAATTTTTTACAAATAAATTGATGACTTAAAAAATGATTGTGCCATTTGAGGTGTAATTTGACTGCATGCAATTAATAAAGCATATATTGGATCATTACAAGCATCCATAAAATCATAATTACATTTAATCCATGATTTAATTATTGAAAATGCTGTTTCTATAGGGTTATAATCAGGAGAATAAGGTGGAAGAAAAATTACGTAACATCCCAATCCTTCTAATAGCGAAATAAGATCATCATCATAATGTATTCTGGCATTATCCATTATAATAACGCTATTATTACCAGGATAGGGATTCATTACAGGAACCTATATTGAAATATTGAGAATTTATATAAGTTATAATTTTAAAATAATATTATAATTTTACATACCACTTGATCAAGTACAAATTTAACGAATTTATTTTTATCACATGCCCCTTTAAACACATCAACTGCAACAAATCCATCTAAAGTAAGAGCAGACAAGATTGTATATCTTTTTCCTCGTACAAATACCACTTTTTTGCATGCACGTATATTTCTAGGAGAATATCCATATAATTCTTACAAACTTCTCTCATCCTTAGCACTTTCATCAATAAAGATTAATTGATTTGGAGTATAATGCTCACCAATAATTCCTAAATAATGTGCACGCATAATTTCACTTCTCTCATATGCTTCTTTTTGTAACTTTATAAAAAAAAAAAACTATAATTAGAATATGCAGTTACTAATTTTTTTCTGAAAATTAAAATTTTCAATACCTTTTTTCTGGTAATTCCTAAATAATGAAGTGATCTCCAGAGTGTTACAATAGAAGCTCTTTTTCCTGTAAGATTTTCCATCTCACTCACCAACTCGTCTAAATACCAGTTAACTTTATCTCTAATGAGATTTTGGAGTATATACATATCATTTCTACTGAAAAGCTTTCTTCTTCCAGAAATCCCTTTATATGGATTGGTAACACACACCCATTTTTCATAAATATTTATTATTCTAGTTACAGAAGACTTGCTCATATATAATGTATTAGCAATATCTATAATGATAAAACCATCGGTATATAAATATACTACTACTCCATTGTAAATCCTCACTAAATTCTTTAGGCATGAGGTATTTCTATTTATAAATAAGATAAAATTTTAGTTGAATAAGCAGAAATAATCATAAATATAGTATAGAACCTAATGTTGAAGTAAATCTAACAAATGGAAGCGAAATAAATCTAAAAAATACATACACAAGGTCTTTTCTATCAAGAAATAAATATTTCAGTTCAAAATTTTAGTTGAACAAGCGTTATAATTGTAGTGATTGCAATATATAATGTGGACCGAATGTTGAATCGCTAGTAATCTTCTAATAAATAGAAAAAAAAATTCAAAGAAAGTACAAAAACATACGCGTTATAACTCAATCATCATGCGTAATACAAAAAATTTGCATGTTGATAAGCAAAGCATAAAGTTTTATATGTACTACTTTACAAAATCACGAGTTTTTGCCAATTTTATTATAATTGATCAACATAGTGCAGATTCAATCAAATCGAAAACGGCGATAAATAAATAATTATATTTTAAAATATTAAAAAAAAATTAATTTTATATTTATTTAAGATTAATTTAAATTAATTTATTAAAAATGAATTTTACTTTGATTTATATATAATTTAATATATTAAATTTTTTAAATTTTTTAAATTAGAATTTTATAAAATATCTTTAAATAAGTCATGAATTATACTTTTAGATCTAAAGTTTAAATAAAAAGTTAAAAATTGGAATTATGTAGTAATCTAATTTTGATGATTTTTTTTTGGTTTGTAACTTTGTAATTTAAAAAAAAAAATTATTAAAATTAAATTATTGGATACTATAATATTTGCAAAATACAAATTTTTGAATTTTAGTAAAAAAGTGTGATTTTGGCTAATTTTAATATCTTATTTTAGCATTAAAATTTTATAAAAAATTTTTATTTTTTAAATTTTTTTTTTAGTTTTTTTAGTTTTTTTTAAAAACTTTTTTTTAATTGTAATACATTTATGAATTTATTAAATTAAAAAAAATAGGATGGATATATATTAAGTAAAGAACTATTTATATAATTCTAATATTATTAATCTATAAATTACCTTAAATAAACAGTTTTATTGAATAGATAGTTAGGATTTATTATTTTTATAAAAAACAATTTAATAATTAATCTTTTATTTTTATTAAAATCCATTTATTACAGTTTACTCTTGATATATTGTAAGAACAAAGGAAACTATATTAAAAAATGAAAATATAAGTTTAAGAAATGCCTTTTAATATTAACAACATATCTATGAATATAAAAATAAAATAAGTTTATATTAAGAAGACTTAAAGAAAAAATAAAGAAAAAATAAAAATTATATTTGTAAAAAAAAAATGGTTAGAAATAAAATTTAAACTGAAAAAATTTAAATTTCAATAAAATATACTTTAGGTGATTTTTTACCTAGTGAATTTTACTTCTGGTATACATTAAGATTATTAAATAAGATAAATAAGTATTAAATTATAGTTTATTATTATAAAGGCATACTAAAATACTTGCAATTCTAGTTATAATGTGTTAGCAGGCTTTATATATATAAATTATAAAATCATATTTAACAATCTGGTTTTTTTTAATATAAAGAAATATATAAAATAGTTTTATTTCTTATCATTATTTAACCTTAAAATCTTAATTTTAATCTTAAAGAAATCAAAAATTTTAAATAGTTCCTATCAATTTTACGCATAATTAAAAACATTAAAAATAATAAAATAACGTTTTTATCTGTCTAAATTTTTTTTTTTTTTTGCAAGTTGATTATTAGTTTCTTTTCAGAAAAAGTATATAATAATTTCTCTTTTTTTTTGTAATTGATAACTAAACAATTATATAATAATATCTTACGCTTCGCTCCGGACAATTAAAAGATGTATTCTTTCTTTAAGGTATAATAAAGGCGAAACATCTTTCAAACCTTTGTAAAAGTAAAGTGAAATATAAAAAGAATTCCAAATTAAGTAGATGTTAAATTTTTTAAAAAAAAAGTAAAAACATTACATTCGGAAAAAAATTATATATTATGTTGATTTTATGGAATTCCTTTTAGCTCTCATAAACGTTACCTTATTAAGACGCGTTATTTTAGCCAAAAAAAAATAAATATTAGCCAAAGTTCGCGTAAATTTTTTTTTTTTGTGTTGATTTTTTGAAAAAAAATGGATATATTAAATATTAAAAATTTACAAATTTTACAATGTAAAAAAAGATAAAGAACCTCTTCCGCTCCATTAATAACCAAGAGAAAATAAATCAAGTGTTAAATATTTTACAAATTCTATAAATTTAACTTAATTAAATTATAAATATAATACATAGGCTGTATATTAGAAAATATACATCTTGTAAATAAAATAATCCATAGAAGCCATATGATAAATGACTGGCGGGATTTAATTATTACTCTTCTCCAAGCCACTTTTCTAGCATCTCTTTCAATTGACCAATCTTAAGTGGCTTAGTAAGATAATCATTCATCCCACTTTCTAAGCATCTATCACGAGTCCCTTGTACTGCCGAAGCTGTCAATGCTATTATTGGTATCTTTGACAATGGAGATTGAAATAATCTAATAGCTTTAGATGCATCAAAACCTGACATTTCCGGCTAAAAGAAATTATTTTTGTAATTAATAGAGTATATATGATAATTAAAAGAAAAAAGTAAATATTGTAATTATTATTTAATTACCATAGCACAATCCATTAAAATTAAAGAAATTCTTGGAGATTCATCATTTGGAGTACTATTTGCTATTTCTGCTTCAATTACATTAACAGCCTCTTGCCCATTTGTGGCCGATAAAGTAGGATATCCAAGTTTTGCTAATTGATGCTGAATAACTCGTAAATTTATTGGATTATCTTCCTGCAATATTTACATATTTTCGATTAAAGACCAATTAGTTATAACCAAAAAAAAAGTATTTATCAAACACTTATTAAAAGTAAACTAACCACACATAAGATACATTTTGATTTAGTTATTTTCCTTGATCGAGATTTCTGAGCACGTGGATTATTATCAGTCACATTTCTTTTAACACCAATAACCATATTTTCTCCGGTTTGAGTCGAACTAGATGAAGTCGTGTCAGAAACTTGTGATTTTATCTCCTTTTTAACAGTACTATCTTCATCAATAACCATAGGGTCAGTAGATTGATCATTTTCTTGATTATTTCCAATGATCATTGAATCATTTTCATTTCTATTTGTAATACTTGTATCCAGAGACCTATTTTGATGATAATACTTTTCCACGCGAATATCGGCTAAAGATTTGACATAACTATATTCTCCTCTATCGTGTTTTGACGGGGAAGTAATATCACTTTGTTTAAATATATCATTATTACGCAAACAGTCCAGTAATCTCTTATGCATAATAGGCTTACATAATGCAGCCGTATGCCCTCCTATTTGATAAATAAGATCTTTCCCTAAGGCTCTTCCGTTAGCGCTCCAAAATACCAATAAAGCTATAGATAGATCCTGTCCACAGATTGATCTTAATTGCAATGCAGAATTCTTAACTAACTCTGCATTTTCTTTATATACGTTAAAGAAAACTACATCATATGGTGGTTCATTATGTTTTTCAACCATTTGACTCACTGCATTAACTCCTTCCTCGCAACTATTGAAGGCATCAACTTTATCTACACTATCTTTGAACAATTTCACTAAAGAATTTCTTGCAGCTTCAACTGAATCTATAATAAGAACTCTTTTGTATTGTTCAGCCGATGGCAATACTAAACCCGTCTGTTCGTTTAACGAATCGTTTAACGAATCCAATGAAATTGAAGTTGCTGGAATGTCGACATTCCATGTGAACCAGAATCGACTTCCTTTTTTGAGTTCACTAACTACGTCTATCTCTCCTCCATTAATGTCTACTAAATGTTTACATATGGACAAACCGAGTCCCGTACCATCTTGTCTTCGTGTCATTGACGCATCACCTTGTGAAAAACTTTTGAAAATATCTTTTATAAATGCTGGATCGATTCTGTAAAGAGAAAATAACGGTAAATTACTATAAATCGAGAATTGGAATTATAGAATAAAAATTTGTTCAACATTACCCAATACCAGTATCACATAGTTCAACATATAATTTGGCTTTTTTTCCGGCTTCTTGTCCTTGAACTACAGATGTCATTTCAGTTTCTTCGTATGGAATCATTGAAATTTTAAGTACAATTTTTCCGTTTTCAGTGAACTTTATCCTAAATAAAAAAAGGTTGGATTATTGAATCATTCGAATGCATGAAGTACATAAAATTTTTATATGAAGTTTCGAAATACTTACGAATTAGATAACAGATTCATCAATATTTGTTGGAGCCTATTAATAAATTATAAATTCAAATAAAAAAACAATCGATCATATTTCTCAAATCAAATGATCATAAAATAAATCCCTACCTTTCGGGATCAGATCTCACATCTTTAGGTAAACTATTCGGTTCGCAGTCCAAAATCAACTCAATTTGTTTATTACCAGCCTTTTCACCAAATATCTCGATTGTTTTTTCTACCAAATCGAATAGGTCGAAAGTTCGATTAACTAATTTTATTTTTTGTGCTTCCAATTTTGCAGCGTCAAGAATATCATTAACCACAGCGAGAACGACATCAGATGCACGTGTCATTATTTGAATCATATCCTTTTGATCATCTGTCAATGCTGTATCTTCAAATGCGGATAATACACCTATGATGGCTCCTAATGGCGTCCTTAATTCTTTTTTTTTTAAAAAAAAAAAAAAAGAATGAGGGTAAAAAGTGAATAGTGTTAATATTTTCTTTGACTATTTATATAAATTATTATTCTTTTGCCGCTTGATACATACCATGACTGGTATTAGCCAAGATTTGACTCTTAGCTTCGTTTGCAGCTCTAGCAGCTTCAATTTGTGCTTCCCTTCTCAATTTATCTTCCAACAATTTGGCATGAGTAATAGCTAAACTTATTTGATTTGATATCTGTTGTAAAAATTCTTTTTCACTATCTAACCAAACACTATTTGGTGGTCTATGTACTATTAACCATCCCCAAGTTGATTGGTTAACTTTAATTGCTACAGCTAATAACGATACATATTTTTGTACATTAATTGAATAAAAATTTGCAATTTCCGCAGTATCCAAATCTTCTTTGTCAGATAGGTTAGATGACTCGGATTGATTTTTAGAATTTTTAGATAATTCAGACGATGTTGAAGTTGAAATTCCAATCTCATTTGTAATATCTTTTTGATCTTTCAAAGTTTTATCAAAAAATTGATTCTGTTCATTTGTCATAATAGCTATAGCTTTATTAGCATTATCAATTATATTATGAATGTCATTTTCTTCATCTAATAATCTTCTTTCTTCTAATTCCTTAATTAATTTTTCCACAATTACTGGATCACTGTGCAATCTAATTTGTTCTGAATTAAATTTAAAACATTGCCCTTTTATATTCTTTTCACTTTTGTCTTTAGCTGAAAATGCTTCAATTATACCATCGCCATTTTCAAATTGATCATTGGCCGTTATAAATAATCTATCAGCTGATAATGTTCTATGTATTTCCTCAGCAGCTGTCGAGAGTGTTTTCTGCAAATTAAATCCTGAATGGATTTTATTAGAAATTGAAAATAAGAGCTGTTTTGTTTCGGCCTGCTGACGCTGTTGCAGAAAAAGTTGACGACGCAAATAAGAAAGTTTAATGTTTACACGAACTCTGGCTATAAGTTCTCGTGCACTAAATGGTTTTGTTAAATAATCGTCAGCTCCTTTATCCAAACCTTTATATATATTTACAAAGAATATTAGTATGTTAGGCTACTTAAATGTATGATTTTTTTCATGTGAAATAATAAATTCACCTTCAATGCTAGCCTCTTCGCCAGCCTTAGCGGATAAAAGGATTACAGGGATTAATTGAGTTGAAATATCACTCCTAATACTTTTCAATAACTCAAAGCCATTCATATTGGGCATCATAATATCTTAAAAAAGAAAAAAAAGGAACAAAAATGAATTAATAAAAAAAAAACAAAATAAATTCAAAAGTATAATATATTTATCTTTATTACCGCTAAGAATCAGATCGGGAGGATTTTTTAATTTCTTCAATTTTTTGAGAGCTTCGCGTCCGTCACACGCACAATGAACAATAAATTCTTTCTTCAACAATCCGGAAAGATAATTTCTCATGTCAGTATTATCATCAGCCAATAATACAACATGTTTTGTACCACTTAATGGAATAGGATCATCTTCAATAGGATAACTTCTTTCTAAATCTCCTGTGAAAAATCCTTTATGATCTATTTCTTCAACTTCATCAACATTCATTTTATCAATAGGACTCTCTGCATCTTCATTAGAATCCGGTTCGTTATTTTGAATCCATTGTAAACCTTCTTCAAGATATAATTGTTTATTATCAAAGAGTTTATTTTCTTGACCCAAGTATCCTTTTCCTTCTTTCATATCCTTTTGGAAGAGAAGCCTTCCCGGAGGTAAGTGTTCGTGCCCAGTTGGAATCCAAATCGTGAATGTTGTACCTTTTGCTAATTCTGAATCACATTTAATGCCA
The DNA here is from genome assembly GCF_026210795.1 of Rhizophagus irregularis. Classification (NCBI taxonomy): domain Eukaryota; kingdom Fungi; phylum Glomeromycota; class Glomeromycetes; order Glomerales; family Glomeraceae; genus Rhizophagus; species Rhizophagus irregularis. Next base: position 1,059,553 of record NC_089455.1, read on the forward strand.
CCTCCATGACGCGTAATAAGTTCATGTATTAATGCCAATCCTATCCCAGTTCCTTCGTGACTACGAGATTGGCGTGATTCTATTCGATAAAATCTTTGGAAGAGTTTTGGGATTTCTTCCTTCGGAATTCCCACACCTAATACAAAATAAAATCAATTGAGCATTAAAAATGTTTAAAAGTGTTCGAAAGAATAAATTAAACAAACCTGTATCAGAAACTTCCAATACAATAACTTCTTTATTTTCTACCCATTTGACAGAAAGTTTTACAGTAACATTACCGGTCCATGTGTGTTTAAATGCATTTGAACCTATAATCAATAAGTATACATAAATATAATATAAAAAAAGACAACTCGAATCAAATAAAAAAATTAAATATAAACACTTACACAAATTAAATATGATCTTTTCGTACATGTCTAAATCGACAAAAACTTTTTTTTCCAACATTTTATCAAAATTCTCAGGTATCTCAATTCGATATTCCAAGTTAAGTGATTTAGCCATACTTTCAAAATTAGATGCTAATTCTAATGTTAAAAGTCCTATATTAACTTCATAGTAAATTGCTTCCATTCTACCAGCTTCAATTCGGGAAAACTAAAATTAAATAACTAGATCAATTATGAAATAAAAAAATTAGTTTTGATTAATTGAGATAAAAAAAATAATTTTACCTGTAGTAAAGTATTAACTAATTTGAGTAACCGTCTCGTATTTCGTTGAATCATATTTAAATGTGGATGCATAGGTGAGTCATTTGAGCACTCTGAAATTACTTCATCAAGTGGAGATAACATAAGCGTAATAGGGGCTAAAATTTATAATTAATTAAAAATAAATTAATGGAAACTTTCAAATCAAATTTAATTTCATATCTTCTTTTCTTACAAAAAACTTACTGCGTAACTCGTGTGAAATATTCTGGAAAAACATGATCTTTTGTCGATTCAAATCTGCTAAAATTTCAGCTTGTTTACGTTCTTCTTCTCTAGATTTACCATGTGTTAAACTTATACATACTTGACCTACTATTAGCTACATACATTATATTATTGCATTATGATGTGATTAATGATAATTATGATAATTTAAACATAAAAAAAAAACTATTTTTTTTTTCAAATTTTTTTACCTGCAAGAATTCCATATACTCTTTATCTAGAGCCCTATGAGGGTTGATCCCAAGAATAATGACAGCAGTTAAAACACTTTTGCCGCCTGATGATGTCGTCACTGGATATAACACGGCGCTTGAACCATTTTTCAAGGTTATGGTGATATGTGAACCTGTCATTGCTACATAATGTATAGGCCAACTTGTCAAGAAATCTTTACTTGCAACAAAATTTTCTCCGGTTCTAGCTGATAGTTCAAATTTTGAATCATCATTTATCAATTCATTAATCTCATCAGGAACAACCATTAAATCAATTATCTCTTTAGTTTCTAATAGATAATCGGGTAAAACTCTTCTTGATTTATTTGGTACAAATGATATTTCATCAACTCCATCTTCACATTTTACATAATCTAAATCTTCATCAAACGTTGAAGCTATTAAATGAGCTTCTCGTGGTTGTAATGTGGATTTTACGGTAGAATTTTCTATAAGGTAAATGAGGGCATATGGTATATCTTTATTTTTTTCATGTAAAGTTCGAGTTACTAAGTGACATGCGTTTTCAAGAGATTTGGCTCCTATAAAAATTAATTTTAAAAGATTAGCAGAGCAACAAAAAAAAAAAAAGAAAAGAAAAGAAAAGAAAAGGTGACAATATGTAAATTACCGGGAGTTCTTTTGCCTAATTCAGAAAGAGTTTTAACTCTTCTATTTGACAAAACTCTTTGTGTAGTTTCTTGACTGGCATTGAAAATACCACCCACTGATCCATCATCTTTAAAAATAGGACTAAACGTGAATGAAAAATATGTTTCTTCAAGATAACCATCTCTTAACAAGAAGAAGAATCTATCATATTCAAATTTTCCTTTTCCAGTGCTTAACACTCTTTTTATTGTAAAAAGATTAGATCAAAATTAATTTAATTATTAGAAAGAAAAAAATGAAAGTAAAAGTATTAATTAACTTACTCATTAAATAATGGTTCAAGATCATCATAGATTTCGGCCCATACTTCTTTAAATGGCTGGCCCAATGCTACGCAGTTAAAAAAATTTTGAGATTAATAATTACAAAGTCACGTGACAATCATAAATTGATCTTAAATCAAACCTTGAGGATGTTTCATTTTTAGTATTGGTATCCACACTAATGTTAAAAAATCAATTAAACAATTAGATGATGTAATGATTACGTAAGATAATTTGAGAACATACTTTGGTTATATATGTTAACCAAATCTGGGCCATAATAAATCGCTATCGGAAAAACCGAATGCATACACAATTTCTAAAAAAAATTCCAAATGGTTCAAAAAAATTAACGAAGAGAATCTTTACAAAATTGAATAAATAAAAACAGAGAAAAAAAAAGATTTACCACAGTGGATTTGAGGGTATTTTCCCATTCATCCATAGGACCTAGTGAAGTAGAAGACCAGTCAAAAGATTCGACCAAATCAGCAGCCGGAATTTGATCATATTGATTAGGAAATTCGGAAAAATTTGAAATATTTTCAGTTCCGGCAAACGACATAAAAGCTTATATTTTTCAAAGAAGACAAAGAAAGAAGAGAGGAGGTTGTTCAAAGAACAAATGAGGTTAAAATTTTTTTAAAGTCGAACAATTAAAAATGAATGATATATAAATAGTATAAATTAAATGACGATGATATATTTTTAATTTTCCGAAAACATTAAAAAAGTTAAAAAAAAAAGAATAAGAATAAAAAAAGATAATAAAATAAAAAAAAAATAGATGATAAATGGTATATATTAAAAAAAGATTGTTTATCATCAAAAGAATATTTGATAACTCACTCAGTGCTTTATCCATTAAAAGAATGATTATAAATAATATAACTGGTGGAATATATTTCGTTTTTTTTTGAGCTCTGCCGTTTTAGTAACGGGTATACTCTTTTAGACCTGTCTAGACCGTTCCAGAATCAAAACCCTACCCAAATCTTGCTCTTTTTGTATGAATTTTTTTACTTTGTACCTTAACCAAATTGGGATGAAATGGATGATCATCCGGAATTGGAATTAGATCTTCATATTAAAAATTCTTATTAACGGGACTCATTGGGAAAGGGAACCGAAGTTGGACAAACATTAAACCTTAAAACAATGAATTAGTTTTAGAGTAAATATTAGTAATATTAATATTATGTTCATACTTTCATAGTTGATAAATTACGCGTCCACAATTTTTCGCCCCTTGAACACGAAAAAATAAATTCCTTAGATTTGATAAGAAAAAAAAAAATTCCTTAACCTTATACCAATGTATTTTATTTTATTTTTTTTTCTTGTGTAATTATTAATAAGTCGGAATTCCCTATTTTCAACTTTTATTAAGTGAATAAGTTTCTTTTTGTAGTACGCGTTCCCAAAACTAGGATGGGGAGAGAATTCCGATATGCAATAACACAATTAATTAATTGATAAGAGGTTAGTAAGAAATTTATATCGAACTTTTTTATTTGGTAAAAATTTACAGATTTCAGATTTTCAGAAAAAAATTTCCGAAAGATTTATTTTTGACTAAAATAATATTAGTAGTAATTGCGTATAAAGAAGGGTATTAGGTTTTACCTATTGCGATGAAATAAAATAAAACTTATTATGGTTAAGTAAAGTTTGAAACACAAATTCTGTAATTTAATTTAACGAAATTTGGTAATTATGACCTTACTCTGGGAATTTTTAATAATTAATAATATGAATTCTCTCTTTTACACATTAATTAGCAAGATAAAAGGTTAGTCACAAACAATAATGCACTATAATTTTTTCCCTGCATATTCTGCATATTTCTGCATATACATTATGTATGAATGTATTCATTCATATTCATTTATTTGTTTATTTGTTAACAGTTTTTTTGACATGGTACGTGGATGAAATTTTTAATATGTGATACACGTGAAAAGATTTTAATTGCTCTCGTGAAACGTGGTAAAAAGAGTGGGCTTCACCGGTTCAACCCGCTAACTAGTGCTTCAATAGTTGGGCTTGGTATTGTTCATCAAATCTTTAGTCTCATAAAATTGATCATTTATTTAGTTTTTTTTTTTCTACTAAATGTATGCTATTTAAAAGAATGTTGGGAAAAAGCTTGTTTCAATGTTTCATGTTGCTTAACTTTATTCCCAAGTTAAATTAATTCATATAACACAGATTACACAGAGATTAAACAGATACAAGTTCAAAGAAAATTATTAATGGGTAAGATAACATGTATAATAATAATTATACAGCATTTATTCATAATATATTTTATATATTCAGATTAATTGATTAAATTTGTAATTAACAAAGTTACAACATATCAATGGGTTAAATGATTTAATACCAGCTAAATTTCAAGTTTTTTTTATCCGTTAAAAAAAAAAGAGGTGGATCTTTTCTGTTAATTCTGTTAAGGTTGTTTTTCTCTGAAACACAAAATACTCAACCTCAAGAACACAGCCACGATCAAAATTTTTTCTACTTTTAAAAAGAAACATTTTTTTTTTTTTTTTCAAACACTTTTTTTTTACTAAAGAAAAATTTCTTTTTTTTTTGTTCTTTTTTTTTTTTAAAAAAAAGTAAAACTTAATAATAATTATAATAATAAAAAATAAAATATTTATTATTTTTATTATTTTTACTTTTTTATACTTGATTATCTTTATACTTTTATGTATCCCCATCTTTGTTTTTTCTTTCTAAATGTTAGTATATTAAAAAACCGTGTCATGTTACACAATATCATTAAATCAGTGACGTAAATCTACAATTTTTTATTTTTTTAAGAAGCAATATATATGTATATATATATACATGTATATATTTTTTAAAGCAAAAAAGAAAAAAAAAGGAAAAATGAAACAACTAAACAAGAAATCTAAATTGTTTTTAAATATATATAATGGAAAAAAATTCGAGGAAAAAAAAATAGAATACATAAGAAAAAAATTTTTTAATAAACCAAAACCCTAACCCACGATCAGATCCCCAAAATTTACTATTGAAAATACATTCCCATTTTCCATAAACATTTAAATACGGTGAAAAATGGTTAAGCAAAAAAATAAATAAATATATGAATAAAAAAAAATAAAAAAAATAAATAAATAGACTAATAATACAAAACTCTTTTTTCCTATATTAATATTTTTTTTTCTTTTTTTTTTTATTGTCTAGAAGAAACCAACAATTACAACAACTCATGGCCAAATTCATACTACCGCACTTTTTTTTTTATAATTTCTAATTTTCACTTCTGATCCGGAGCTGCACCTCCGACCAGTAGTCACGTGAAAACGTACTATCATTATATTACTATTATTTAAGTTAAGTAAATTATTCTCAAAGTCTTTTTTTTTTCATCTTTTTTTTTCATTAAAATTCCCATAAGACGGCAGTAAAATTAAATCTGTTTTTTTTTTTGCTTATCATAATCTCTCTCGTAAGAGTTATTAAACGATACTTTTTCCAAATGGGGAATTTTACAGGTGATAGAAATCAATGCATAATTCATATAACGTAAAAAGTACCATAAGAAAAACCGTATTAATCTTTAACCTTTGAAAAAAATGTCCGTAGATCCCATTTTTACACATGACACAAATTGTTCAAAATGAAAATAGTTGCAGAGAATCATACCAATAGGGAAACCACCAAATCATACTTTCACAAAATTCATTTCAATCTATTCAAATTAAATATTCAAAAAATTTTTTTTTTTTTTTACAGGGATAACTTTTTGAATAAACCGTTTTTTTTTTTGATAAAAGAAGAAAAAAAAAAATAATAATAAAAAAATAAACCCTAAACAACGTATAATCGGGTTTATTTTTATAAAATATTTTTTATATATTCGAACTTCTGAAAGAGAAAGTGAACTATTTCAAAAGGTACTTTAAATGATCTATAAGAAATCATTTCGTTTTTGATGTCCGTAGAGTAAGTACCCTCTTACAAAATAAAAAATTAAACTACCCGCGACAAAGGAAAAATATGAAAAAAAAAATAATATAAATTTTTGTTCTACATTCAAAATATATAATTCTATATCGGGTATTTATTCATGTTCTTTAATTGTTGATCCAACTTTTAACTCTAGTTTTGGTGGTGGAGGTTTGAAGTAACTTTTTTTTATTATTCCAGAACTTGTTTTAAGTTGACTATTCTTAATTGCTGATTGTATTTGATTTGTATCTGTCATTGAAACCCACTGAGTTGTAGAAGGTGTCGTTGGTGAAGTAGGCGTAAGTGGCAATTTAGAAGTGAAATCGTCAATCTCCATAGCATGACAATCTACATCGCCATTTAAATCATCAGAGTCTTCCATTTCATTATTTGTATAATCTGATATATCCAATGGTATTGTCGATATATCATCTTTAGATATATTAGAAATTTCTAAGATTTGATCGAACTAAAAAAAAAAAGAAAATGTGTAAAATATATATTATATTAAAAAAAAAAATTTAATATTTTTAAAAAACTAACTTTGACAAAATGCATTTTATATATTAGGAATTTTTCTCTTTGTTCTGCTTCTAATATACCAAGTTCTGAAGGACGTTTAAATTTTGGAGGATTCCATATAATTGAACGAAGACAAGGCCATAATCTTTCTTTTTCTACATATGTTACCTCTCTCCGTACTAAATTTGGATGTTTTTGTAATAATGTAGATAAGGGATATCGCAAAAATAATTCCGCTTGAAAATCAACAACAAACGAAGGAGAACTTGGAGGATCTGTTGATGCGGTTATTGGGAATCCTGGACGATCTATGGCTAATTGAACTGTATAAAATAGGTCCACATCACTATTGGATATTTCAAGTATCGTAGTTTCAAACTTTTGAACTTCTATTGATTCAGAAACTTCTACTTCTATTAATTCATCTGATTCGTCTGACTCCTTTGATTCTAGTTCTATATTTTTACGATGTTCTACTTTTAATTTTTTAGTATTAGGTATTGATTCATCATCTGAAAATTCGTCTTCCGATAAACTCGTTTCTTCATTTGAGTCTATCTGCATTTGATTCGGAGTTTCAACAGTTTGATTACCTAAGTACTCATCAGCATCCAATTCGAGAGTATCACAAAGTAATTCCACAATATCTCTTCTTTTCCTGGCCATGTCAAGAGGTGTTTTATCATCAATATTTTTATCATCGGGCTTAGCATTATTAGTTAATAATATATTAACAACATCACCATGACCTTTATGCGATGCGTCATGGAGTGGTGTATTACCCTTATGGTCTTTACTATTGACATCTGCACCTAAAGCTATTAATATTTCAACGGTTGTAGTATGACCTTCATAAGCTGCTTCATGTAAAGCTGTACGGTTATTATAATCTTTTGTATTAATTAGATAGCTGGCTCCGGCTTCTATCATATTTGCAACCATTTCGCTATTACCACGTTTTGCATTCAAATGAAGGTTTGTTCGACCAGTTGATGGATCTTTAAATCTTAAATCCATTCTTAAAACATCGTTTGCTGAAGTAAATGCTCTTGCACCGTTATTATGCATTTCACCATTTAATCTTTTACCGTCTCTAAGGGAACGTCTTCTGGTACCTGATGAATAAATATTAGACCCTGAATTATCATTTCTATTATCATCACGTCTGATACGTGGTCTTCCACGCTTTCCACCGCTCGATTGTTTTCTTGCCTCTTGTTTTTGTAAAGATTGAAAGGTCCTGATTAATTGTTGTTCCTTCCTTTGAGTTCTAGATAATTTTGAATCACTAACACGACTGTTACCTTCATCCTTTGACTTTTTATCCTGTAATTGTCCTTGTTTATTATTTTGACTTGCTTTTCCAGGTGTTTTGACAAATTCAATAGATGTTCTTAAATAATTTATTACACGATCATCTGTTGCATGATCTTCTGGTTTCTCTTCCTTTACATTTGTTTTTTCAGGATCTGCACCATATTGCATTAAAGCCCAGACAACTTCCGCGTGACCTTTAGCACTTGCGTCATGTAAAGGTGTGTCACCATCGTCAAATGAAGCAGCATTAACTTCTGCACCTTGTTCTAAAAGGAATTCAACAATGTTCAAATGACCAGCTAATGCAGCTTCATGAAGTGATGTCCAACCTGCATGATCTTGAGCATTAATGTCAGATCCTTTATTTATTAAATTGATAACTCTCTCTAAATTTCCTTCCTGGCAAGCTCGATGTAAATTAGTTTGTCCTGCTCTATCTCTAGCAAAAACATCATTTTCATCAATATCTTTTCGTTTATTACCAGCTCTTCTTTTATTTGGTTGTGTACTATTATTATTTTTACCATCATCATCAACAATAGGTTTAACCGGATTTTTTTTCCTACCCGGTTTACCTTTTTGTGCAGCTGGTCTTCCCGGTTTCCCTGGTTTTCTTCCTCTTGGTTTACCAACTGTTTTGTTAACTACACCATTTTTTTTAGACAACACATTTTCTATAGATTTATGATCTTCATCTTCACTATCTTTGGAAAGGAGTGCTTTCTTTGCTGGACGACCTCTTCTTTTTGGTTGTGCAGTTCTACTTGGTCCAGCTCTTGCTGAATCATCATCCTCTTCTTCAAATTTATATTCACTGCTACTATCCAAATCATCCTCATCTTTTGAGTCTACTGAACTTAATTCTGATCCATCATCTAAATCGTTATAAGAAATATGAGATCTTCCGCGTTTACCCTTATTTTCATTCAAATCGTTTGTAATTTCTTCATTTTTCTTATCTTCTATCTGACTAGAATAACCGGTTCCTTCTTTTTCTGCTTCAGAGTCTTCACCTCTAATTGTTGCCCATTCGTCTTCAGAAGTTAATGCTTCAAGACTATTTTTTCCGCTTTTTCCACCCATCCTTTAATAATATTATTTTAATTTTTTTTTTTAAAAAAAAAAATATAATTTTTTTTGAAATTGAAAAAAAAAGGTTTTAAACAAATTTTTTTTTTTTTTAGAAAAAAAAAGAAATTACAGTTGAATAAAAACTTTTAATTTTTTTTTTAATAATTATATATATATATATATATATATATATTTTTAAAAAAAAGAAAAAGTAAGTATATGTGTAAAGTATAAGGAAATTGAAGATGAAGAAAGTGAAAAACAATATATATATAAAAGAAACAGATAAATATGTATTAAAATAATAAATAATAAAATATAATAAATATATGCAAGTATTAAAAAAAAAATTTTATTAGAAATTGTAGGAAAAAAAAATAAAAGTAATAAAAAATAATTTGTTAATATAAAATGTATTATAAAAGTGTGTTAGTAAGCAAGAAAAAGCACAATAAAATGAATAAAGAAATTTTTTAAAAAAATTTTTAATATAAAAACACCTTTTAGTTTCGTTAATTAGACTCGACTCGTTTTTTTTTGAGGAAGAAGAAAGTAAAAAAAAAAATCCTTCGGAATAGTTATGAAGTAAAGCCGAAGTGCAAGCACTTACAACCATTCGATTGGAAAAAATGAGTTTATATGATAAAAGTACAACATAATAAAGCAGATTAACGGCACATCCCCTAAAAAGGCAGTTGGCTGAGTTTAGTACTACAACTGTACGCCAATCATTAACAAAGACAATTGGATGAAAATTTTTTTATATATTGTGGTATGCAGCAACCAATAATACCCTACATAAGTTCATATCATGTGATTTGTGAACCCAGTGATCGGGGCCATTAAACTGAGCTTGGGACCCGAAATGAACTGCTTAAAATAAAAACCTGTTAAATCCGATTGACCGCAGCAACTTGAAAAAATCTGATGAAAAGAACAAAAATTTTATTTCAAATGGAAATTTCAACATAATCTTTTTTCCCGCTAATTGCAAAATATCTTTACCGTTTATAGAGGCTTACATCCTTTGATTTTGGAAACGACATAATGTACTAATCCAAATAAAGATTAATTTTATTTAACTCCTAATTAAAATTCTATTTATAGATTTGATTATTTTTTTTCTTATTTAAACTCCTCCATTACGTTCATGCAATTTTATGAATTTACCAATCATATGTAAATGTCAAAAAATGACGCGTTTCTATACAAAAGATTACTATACGCGGTCAAGTAAAAATCAAATATCTTTTAAACTAACAATGTTTTATTTTATAATCCTTCTTTTCTTGCAATACATTTCAGTATTTATTTTATAACGCATCCACATGAATAAATTTATAATTTTTCTTTTTCGATAATGAGCAATTTTGAAAATAATATATATCAACATAGTCAAAGTAAACCATTATTATAAATTCCTTCAAGAGGCAAAAAGTGCATTAAATTGAATGTAAAGATTTAACTATACTTCTTAATACTCTTTCGCAAATTATCAGATGTAATCTTATTTTATACTTAATTCATAAACATTAACTTTCCCCTCTTCAGCCAAATTACCTAATCCTTGAACTACGGATATTTGAAATTTGTTTCCTAATTCATCAAAGAAGCGAGTTTCTTCTTCTTTAGTTAGCCCTCGTTTCTTATATCCAAGATATATCTTTGTACACCCTGGAGTGCACACGGATATAAGAGTTTGTACAAGAGAGTCAAATAAATCTATTTAAAAAGAAATAATTAATATTCAATTAAGATAAAAATTTTAAATAGATAAAAATGATGAATCACAAAAACATAAAATTCTTTACCAGGTTCATACACAACATCTGAAGCAAATACATAATCGAGAACTCCAAAATTTTCTGCCTTCGTCAAATCTCCCCATCGTAATGAATCCACATCAACTGTTACCTTACTACTAAAATCTAAGATGTGTTTATTTAACTCTAAGTTTCCACGAACTAACTTCAAAGCATAATCCAAGTCAGTCAATATTATATTGGTTTTTAAGTTGTCCGTCTTTTCACTGGACTTATCGGATTGTATGGTAGACAAACGTGCAGCCAAATATAAACCAACAAATCCGGTTCCTGTTGACAAATCCAAAATTCTTTTTCCAGAAAATAAATTTCTATTTCTACGAATCTTCTCCTCGATCATCTGAACCACGATAAACGCTGAGTCCCATACTTTTCCAGGGATTCCAGCATCCCATAATTCCTTAATAATAAGATACTTTCCATCTGACAATTCAAACCCTCGATAATTATCAACAAGACAATCATCAATACTCCAAGGGCTTTTTGTACGAGATAGCGAATCACATAAAGGTATAGATTGGATAGTAACAACATTATTCTCAGCAGCAATGGATCCATTTGGTGATAGGTGATGAACGCAAGAACTAGAATACATTTCACAATTAACAATATGAATAGGTCCAATAGCTAAGGGTACAAGGTGATTTTTTTGCACGTATCTATTACGTTCTTCGTTATTATTAATCTCAGTAATTTTTTTATTAACATCGTCATTAATATCATTACTGCTGGAAAATTCTGAATTTTCGTTGTTATCATTGCTAACAATTTCCAGAATGGGATAAACATACAAATACAATTGAAGAAGAGAATTTGTAGAGGAGGAATTTTTTCGCTCAAGTTCGGAATTTAGAAATCCATTAGATTCATTAGATCCATTATATTTACTAAATTCATTAGATTCACCGAAAGAACCATCGGATATAGTTAGTCTGTTACACCCTTGCTTTTTGGTACATATAATACGAAATTCCAAACCTCCTTTGCCTCCATTTTGTACTCCCGCCCAATCCGTTTCAGTACAATCGCTCCATTCACGAGATTCTGCACTCATAGGGCGGACTTGAACTTCATATTTCTCAGATCTTTCTTCACCATTAATTTCCAACAATTTACATCCAAGTGAATAACCTTGTATTCCAACTAAATCTTCTCTTTTAAATAATCCCATTTCACTGACGAACATTAGATCAAGAGTATACCACATGTTTACATGGATATTTGGATGCAATGGTCTTCTTAATAACAAACGATAATGAAATTTTTTTGCTAGCTCATTACAATTCTCACTATTTTTATCGATTAAACTGAATGCTTGAGATGGATTATTACGTCTCACTATATCTTTTGCGATCAAATTCTTCATACGGCGTTGACGATCGTTAACGCAATGTAAGTTGAACATAATAGAATTGACTTTATATTGTGCAATCAAGGGAGTGATATAAGGCAAAAAAACAGAAAGTACACCTCTGGTTTTGAAAGTAATTATAGTATTTTTATTTCTCTCGAGGACGAGGACTTTTAATGCACCAAGATCATCTTTAGCACGTTCCCAATTTTCGTAATGCTCAAATGCCAAGCTTCTAAACCAATAAGCCAAAATGCGGCAGAAAATATGATCGTTTGAGACGTCATTTATTCTAGGAGTCAAAGTAACATTTATAACAGCAACTTTCAAGACTTCAGTAGTATCCGATAAGACTTGTTCATATTCTTTCATTTGCTGAAAACATAAAGATCGCGCTAGTAAAATATGTTCATGCGCTTCAAAACGCTTAGAATTACTGACTTGATCAGTAATGTTTGTTAGTAAACTATTGAGCAATTCAATTACAGTAGTGTAGTCTCCGGCTGCATATGCGTTTTTCAATTCCTCGAAGTCATTCGGTGGTCTCGGACGATCTTTCCAATTAATATGGTAATATCTAGGAAATTGCGAGGGTGACATATTTTTTCGGAATCTCGGTAGGAAATATGATGGTTTTATAAAGAACACCGGAAAAAACGAGTGAAACCGAGTATAAAAAACAAACGACAATATGCTTTCTCCGATATAAAAAAAAAGAGAAATTTAATGATAAGTTGCCTGTTCTTTTTACTTAAATGTGTAACTTGAAAATTTTTCAGGCACAGCAAGTATATTGTTACATAAACGCGGATGCGGATGTTACAAATAAACAGAAATCAATACGTAACTTGATTTGCATATAAATGACAAAACGAAAAAAGATGAGATGTGGTTAATTTGGTTAATTTCACTGAAAATGGCTTATGTTCTTTCTTTTTTTTATGTTTGTTTGTAAAAGGTCAACGGGAAAACAAATAAATAATTTTTAAATAAAGAATGTATATAAGCAAAAGCGGTTACAGACAATTGCAATAAGTGATAAGCGAACGAATTTGGATGGTTTCTTTACTGGATGATATCACATGAAAGTATATTATCTATTTTGGAATGGCGGTTTATAATCGATGTTGTACAATCAATAGATAAATTTTTTTTATTTGATTATTGTTATTTCCCAATTATTCATTGAAGTTCTTTTTTTAAGAATCCATTCGAACATTTGTTTTTGATCATGATTTAATGAAATCATTTTTTTAATTAAGGTAAAAGAAAGAGTTCGATTCAATAAGAGAATTTAACGGTAATTTCGAATTCCAACATTTAAAAAAGTATTAAGAAAAAATGGTGGATTTTAGTTCTAGATATAAATGCTTTCGATATTTATAAAGATTGTAATGTATTAATGCTCAACATAAAAAATAAATCATACATCCGCATTTCGTCTCCTGACTTTATGAGAACATAATTCAGGATAATTTAAATTTCTCTTAAAAAAAAGTTTGGAAAAAAAAATAGTAAAATTATTTGTATTAATAAATTAAAACACAAATTTGTTTTATCCAGATTTGAACAGGAGTATAGCAATATTTCCAATGTAAAAGTAGATGAAATGCTTGGTTTCTGGACAGATTCGTAGTATATTAAAAAAAGAAATAATAAATTCAAGAAATATTAGAAATAAATTGTAGATCAAAAGATATCTACGCGTTTTTTTTCTATGTTAACATAACAAATTTCTTTCATTATATAAATGTTTATCAAATTATTACTTGTTTTGAAGATTACTTTACTATCTCTGAATTATATTACTTTAAAATAATAATCGAAAGTTTTCAAACTCACCGTGAGTCACGTAGCTTCCGAAATTTCTTCCAACGATACAGTGCCAAGTTGTTCCGTGTCTTTTATCGAATTCACGTTTAATATGAGCTGCAATATCTTTCTCAATATTATATTTTTCCAACGCTTGCCTAGCACAATCTATAGCTTCCTGCTGCATCTCATCGGTCATGTCAACATTCTTGATGGTTGGCTTTTCTTCAGAAGACATTTTTTCTTGATTTATTCTTGTTTCCTTTGGTATTTGGAAAGTTAGGGAAAACAGTTAATAAATGATAAACAGAAATATTTTAATTTTAGTTCGCAAGATTTTAAAGATTCTGTTTCTGATAGACGATAGGTTTTCTCGCGGGTTTATTTAAGAATGATTGTTACACGAATATATTAACTATGCCGAAATAAGAAGCTCTGCACTGACTAACACGTGTGTACGTTTTTATTTTGTCATGTGATAATTATTTTACAAACTACGAGGAATTTCTTTAATAACTATGCTTTGGATAAAATCTCCTTCTTTAAAATCGGCGAAACCTTCAAATGATATCCCACACTCTAAACCTTTCTTTGCTTCATTAATATCTTTTTTTACTTGTTTCAATGTTTCCAGGGAGCCTTATACAAATAGATAAGTAAATTAAAAAATTTTTTAATGTTATAAACTAAATAGATATTTCTTACCTTCCCATATTTGATTATTATCCCTAAGTATTCTAACTTTTTGATTCTTAAATATTGACCCGTTTGTTACACGACAGCCAGCAACTGGCTTAAATTCCTTGTTTTTGACATTGATTTGAAATATTTGTAATATAGTTGCTTCACCCGTAACATGTTTTTCAACAATAGGTGGTAACAATTCACTTAATTGTTCTTTAATTTCATCCAAAAGATGATATATAACTTCGTAAAATTTCATATCGACATTATCTATCCTTGCTTGTAATTGAACTTTTTTGTCGGCTTTAACATTAAAGCCTAGTACTAGAGCTGTCATAATTACATGTATAAATTTAAAGTGAATCGAAAATCAATTTATATCATCAAAATGTTACCTTTAGATATGTTTGCCATGTGAATATCCGATTCTGTTATATCGCCAACTCCTGAATCAATTATATTGACACGAACTTCTTTATTACCCAAACCGTGTAATGCATCTATAATAGCTTCGGATGTACCACTTACATCGGCTAAAAATATACCATCAAAAAATTTAAGTAAATCAAAATGAAATACATATTCGTTGATAAATTATCACACCTTTGATAACAACATTAAGTTCCCTAATATTGGTATCCAGCAAAGATTTTTCCTCTTTTATATCTTGTTTATGTGGAACTGCCATTGGATATTCTTTGAGAAAACCTTGATGGAACATCCATACTTCTTTCTTGAAGTTTCTAGAGTTAGCTCTTTCGGTATCCAGCTCATGTTTTCGTTGTCTCCGCTTCTCATTAATTACTTCTAAGTCTTTGAGCTGCTGTTCACGTGAACTTTTCAACTTTCTATTAACAACAACAATTTTGGCAAGTTCCTATTATAAATATAGTAGTTGAAAAATTATTGAAAAATCTTGTAAATGGGATTAGCGTTCCAAAATTATTAATCATAGAGTACCTCGTCTGTGGCTTGAAATACTTCATCTCCAGCAACTGGTAACTCTTTCCATCCAATAACTTTAACAGGAGTACTAGGCAAAGCATTTTTAATTATTTGACCTTTCTCGTTAGTCATCATTCGAACCTTACACCAAGTTGTGCCTGCTACTATAATATCTCCCTGTTTCAAAGTTCCACGTTTCACCAAGATTGTTGCAACATACCTAGAAAAGAACTCAAATTCAAGACAAGTTAAAAATCATAAATTAGATAACTATGCATCACATACCCTTTTCCTTTCTCCATTTGTGATTCAATAACAGCACCTTCGGCTTCGATATCAACCTCAGCACGCAAATCAGATAATTCAGCAAGTGTTATAATAGCTTCTTCTAGTTGATCCAACCCTTGTCCCTATAAATTATTAATTTAATTTTCTTAAAAAATTGAATTAAAAAAAAATTACTTACAGTTAAGCCTGAAATTTCAACCGATTGCGTTTCTCCGCCATATTCCTCTAATTCCACCCCATTAGCTAGAAGAGATTCACGAACCTTTTGCTAAAATTTTTATTAAATCCGTATTAAAATAATAATAATAATTTTTTATCGATAATCAATAGGTTTTACTCCTCAAATTACCGAGTTTGCATTATGCCGATCGATTTTGTTGATAGCCACTATCATTGGCACTAGTTAAACAAATGGTCATTGAGCATAATCTTTGAATTGTAATGGAAGAAAAAGACGTGTATTTACCTCCAGCATCCTTCGCATGTTTAATAGCTTCAAGGGTTTGGGGCATAATTCCGTCATCAGCTGCCACTACTAAAACTACTATATCAGTTACGTGAGCACCACGTGCGCGCATGGCAGAAAATGCAGCGTGACCAGGAGTGTCAAGAAACGTAATTGTTCTTTCTGAAGGCAACGTAACTAAAAAAATAATTTTTTTTTTTTAATTAACCTAATTAACATTATAGGCAAAAATTATATACATCACTTACCAGAAAAGGCGCCAATGTGTTGAGTAATTCCGCCTGCTTCCCCAGCTGCTACAGAAGATTTTCGCAATGTATCCAATAAAGTTGTTTTACTAATAAAATGGAAACATAAATGAAAGTTCTTTATAATAAATAATTATTTATAAATAAATCACACACCCATGATCTACATGACCTAATATTGCAACTACTGGAGATCGGAGAGGATATTTAGACATGTCGACCGGTTTTGGTCTTGGATATTTCATTAAATTAAGAGAAAATTAATCTTTATCGGAACTTTCTAATTTTGTGTGTAATAATCAATAAAATTTACTTTGAAAATAGATCAATTGCTGCTTCTGAATTAACCACAGGATTTAAATTATATTCCATAGCAATCAAAGACGCTTCTTCAGCATTTAACACTAAAATCACAAATATATATTAATATAGAGCATATTATACAGACTTAAGTTTTAAATAATTGGAAAGCGAATTCAATTACGGTGATCGTGCGAGACATATTCGATTCCGAGATTTTGTAACTTTTGTTCAAAAGATGCTGTGAAGGAAAAAATTAGAGCCTGTATTTATATTAAAATTTAAATAATATAATAAAAAAATTGCATTTTAAAAGCATGTGTACTTCTCACCTAATTGTACGCCAATAATTTTCGCCAAATTCGAGACGCTGATGGCATCAGGAATAAATATTTCTTTTTGTAGTTTTTGTTTTATTTGATGAGCTTGATCTTTTTTCTTTGACTTATCAAGCTCATAATCCATATCAAAACTATCAAAATATCCTTCCTCTTCTTCTTGAAGTTCGCGCTCTTTTTTAAAAAACTTCGGTTTACGATGCACCAATGTCTCCAAAGTTTTATCTTTTTTAAAAGAGAATTTTTGACGCGCACGGAATGCCGATGGATCATCCTCGCCTTCAACATTGATCTCTTGAGTCGCTTTTAATTCAGTTAAAGCAGAAACAAAATCTACTTTGTTTTCTGGCTTGATATCAATTTCTTTTCGATATTGATCAATTTGAAAAAGCCTTGGTTGCACCTTTTTCTCCTCAGCAGAATGTTTTTCTAAATGTTTGTTCAAATACTTTAATTCCGGAGATTCCATAGGTTTATAATCAATACTTTCAATATATTTTGATTCAGTCAAATTCTTTTTAGAATTCTTATTAAATGTTTCCGATCTATTCGATCCTTCATAGGTTTTCCCTCCTGAACCTTTAGATCTATCATTAATCCTATTTGTTTTTGACAAGTTCTTTCTATAACTTCTATTTTTATCAAGTATACCGGATTCATGTTTTGACCAATTTCTTTCTACCGTATTGTCATTTAAATTTGAAGTATTTGATTTATTCCATTTTGTACCAGACAGAAGATCATTTTTTTCATTATTTGATCTGAACGAAAACAACGAATCATCTTTAGTTTTTCCCGAAGAATTGATATTATAATCCTTTGTGAATAGAGACACCGGTTTTTCCCATTTATTGCGATTTAATTTATCAATTTTCATGTATGCTTTCGCTTTTTGAAATTGTGATGGAGATATATTAGCATCGGAATCAACTATAAGCCGATCATTGACCGCAGAATAAATTGGTCTCTCTTTCATTAATGTTGTTGTGTTATGATATAATTTTGTTTCCCTTCGAAGAATAACATTTGGCGTTAAATATGATGATGTAATTATTCTAAAGACATTACGTTTTGTGTACTAAATGAATTGATAAATAATGGAACAAATTTAATATTTTCGATACACACTATTTATTCTTTTAATCTATATACACAAAAAGATTACAAAAACAATTTTAATAGGCCCTAATAATCTTATCTTATTATTGCTCACCCGAATGTTCCAAAAAGATTTCAAAAACATTTTCAAGCTTAGAATGATTGATCAGATCAATAACATTCTATCATATTGTCACGTGAGATGTACAAAATTTCGTGCCGTTTGACCGGAGTTACGGCATTAACATGGAACTGTGAGTCTGTGACGTGAGTGGGCTGAAATTATAAAACGGCTAGAGAAGGTCACGTGTATAACATAAGAGATTATGAAATTGCGTGACGTACTCGTTTTATTAGCTTTCGAGTACAAAATAACCTTCGTTATTAAAAAACCGTCAAATTTAGTGTGAAATCAAATGTCCAATATCCGAAACCTTTTCGTCGCTTACCTCATTTCTTTAAAAAAATTCTAGCCATCTTTTATTATTAAAATTGTGTCTGTAACATCTGAGTTTGAGCCAATAGCCACAGATGGTTACCGGCAATCCTAGGTATGCTGTTAAATACTGTTGTATCTTTGACCCATATTTACAGAAATATTGCCTTACATGTGAACAAAAGCCAAGACATACAATAATTCAATCTACTTAAATTTGAACGGATTAAGAATTTATTCAATGAATACCAATTAAATTCGTTACTACTTTATTGAAGACAAAGGTCAAATTCTTCGAACGAAGGATCGGATAGTTTGGATAACACACAACAAGATGATTCTCCTACCCTACCGCCAACTCCTGGTGACAATGGCATAGACACTCTTAACCCCGCTCCGAACTATTCTCCTAATCAAAGTATGTTAACGGTTCTTACTCTTACGCATATTCCTTACTTATTTATCCAATGCCTCTTTCATCACCACAGTTACCTCTCCCACTATAACCCCACCACTATCGTCAAATTCACCCGGTCAATCAGGACGTCAATCATTAGCGTCACCTAATCACAGTTCAATACAAACCAATAATCCATCTCCAATAATAACAACATCAACAAGACGACATTATCATCATAATCACCATCATCATCATGGAGAAGGAAGAAGAAATTATCCGGGCGAACCACATCTTTCTCTCGCTCCTCATGTAGATCCTGCACCTGCGCCTGCAATGTATTGGTCAAAAGCAAGAACTCATGGTAAACCCTCTAAAGCATTAAGAGCACATACTGTCAACTTAGTCGGCGAATTAATGTACGTCTTTGGCGGATGCGACGCCAAAACTTGCTTTAATTCAATACTCATATTCGACGCGGGTTTGTATTATTTTAAAAATTTATTTTGATTTCATTTTAATTTACTCACTATATTTTGTGGTTTGATTAGATACAATGTATTGGAATCGCGCTCGAACTATAGGAGACCCACCACCAATATGTCGTGCACATTCATCTACGCTTGTAGATAAAAAATTATTTATCTTCGGTGGTGGTGACGGCCCTACGTATTTTAATGATTTGTTTATTTTCGATACGGGTAAATAAATTAAATTTAAATAATTTTTTTTCCATGTTTTTTTTTCACATTGATTTTTCATTACAGACGTACTGGAATGGATTAAGCCCAAAACGTCCGGAAACATTCCGTCACCACGCCGTGCTCACACTTCTGCTTATTACAATAACCATCTCTACATTTTTGGAGGCGGAGATGGATTTAAAGCCCTCAATGATGTATATATACTAAATATAACAGATTTAAACAATCTGGTATGGCAGAAATTAGAACCCAAAGGGAGGCCCCCAATTTCTAGGGGATATCATACCACAAACCTTGTGGGAAGTAAATTGGTGGTTTATGGTGGAAGCGATGGCCACGAATGTTTCAGCGATGTCTACGTATTGGACTTAGGTAAAATTGGGGTTTGTTATTTTTATCTTTATCGATGGGGAATTGATTTTTTTCTTCAATTTATAGAATCCAATACGTGGATTCAAGCGGTTGAAAAATCTTATCCGCGACTTTCACATACAGCCACACAAGTAGGCTCCTATTTATTTATTGTGTGTGGTCACGATGGGTCGAAGTATACGTCGGAGGTTTTATTATTAAATTTGGGTATGTAAACATTATGATTCTATTCATTTGATAATATTTTAATAATTTTTATCTTTAATCAGTAACTATGGAGTGGGAACGCCGTAAAGTATATGGAACTCCTCCGTCCGGTAGAGGGTATCATACAACTGTTTTGTATGATTCCCGCTTATTCGTTTTTGGTGGATATGATGGACACTCTGTCTTTGACGATGTATATGTGCTCGATTTATCTGCCTGTGCGTATCTACCGCAGATAACGAATTTCCAGCTTCCGGAATTGTAATAAAAATTATTTTTTACGTTCTAACTTTAAAAGAATATATTTATAAACGCAAATAAATTGTGTTTATTTAAAAAAATATACACACACACACGAGAGAGAGGAAAAAAATAAAATCCGAGATATATATTTTATATATATATAATTTGCGTTTATTTAAAAAAATATACACACACACGAGAGAGAGGAAAAAAATAAAATCCGAGATATATATTTTATATATATATATATATATATATATAGACAATGTTTTTTTATAATTATTTCAAAAATTTTTTCGTCTATTTTTTTCTTTTTTTTTAATTTTATTTAAAAAAAAGTGATTCTTCACAAGAGATTATTTATTATCATTTTCAACTCACTAATAACAAGATTTTATGACGATTGAATGATATTAAATAATTTAAATGTATTATATTTATAATAAACTGATTTTACAAGATACAAAGAGCAAATGTATTAATGTCAATAATAATTGAATTCCTGTATTATATGAAAAATCAGTTTTTTTTTCACAATACTCAAATGATTTTTTCAATATTTAAACTGACAAATAATGTTTAGACATTAACAATCAAATGGAATTGATAAAATTTAAATTCATCTAAATCCCATGTATACTTTATATTCCAATTCTTCATCTACTGTTAATGCATCCAAACCTGTCCAATCTGCTGAACTAGATCTTGGGCGAAATTTATGTTCTCGTCCTTCAAAGATTTCTATTAATAAAAACGCGTAAGATTAAATTACTTAAGGCTTTTTTCTTAATAATTATATAATTGTTGAAATAATTTACCATCCATATTAAGCGGAGGAACCTTCCCAAAAATAGTTTCAGGATCAATCGAAGCCTGGCGTATTAAAGTCGCTTTTAATACAGGACTCTGTTCCCAATCTTCACGCCGTCGTTGATGCTTGGTCTTAACTTTCTTCTCATCACTAGAATCACTATAATAAGAAATTAGAATGGATGAATTAAAATAATTATAAAATAAATATTTTCAGATAATGAAAAATCAATATACTCGCTAACTACTTCTGGTAATACAAATTGTTTAGGTTGTTCTATAATATTTAAGTCTAATATTTCAGGTTTTTTTTCACCATTATCTTGAATTTGATTCACTTTCTTTCTTCCAATTAAATCTATATTCTTTAAAATAATAAATGATGATTTGTAAGATATTGATAAATTAGAATAGAATAATATATTAAAACACACCTTTTCTTTCGCACGACGACGAGCAACTTCTCTTTCCTTGGCTCTTTTCTCTTGCTTCTCTTGTTCCTATTAACCCAATTTTAAAAATTAGCCATATTAGCCATATAATAAGTTGGTCAGTTTGCTATTTACCCTTTTGGCAGCAGCCGCCGCGAGAACCAAGGATTTGATTTCTGGTTTTTCGTGTTTAGATCTTGGAGTACGTTTTATAACTAATTTCCTTGTCTGCTGGACCGAACTGGTAGGTTCAACATAACTGGAAGTTTCACTTATTTCATTATTAACTGTAGGCTTTTCCTTTTTCTTTAAAATTTTAACATTTTTCGTAGCCTGAATAATATTCTGCAAATAAATTCTGAGCCAATCGGACTCTTGCTGACATTCAGCTGAAAAACTTTGAAATTTTTCTTCAGTAAAATTCTCAAATTTTTGGCGTTCCTTTGCTAGCCAACTTCCGCTTGCTTTTAAAGCTTCGTTAGTTACTGTTTCCATAATCAAAATAAATTTAAATATTTAAAAAATTATTGTTTTGAGAAAAAAGTTTATTTTATTGATTTCACCGTTAAAAGGAGGTAAAGGAGGTAAAGTAATGTAATATAATTTAGGGACGCGTAAATTCTTTATTTATGTCGTATATCGTAAAAATTAACGCGTATATCGGTGTCACATTACTCACATTACTTCATAACGTGGGCCATCCTTAACCTGATCCACCGGTCCAGATGCTTATTCTGGACCAGTCAACTTTTGATTGGCTAATCAGCCCTTTTATTACATAACTCCGGCATAATTTATTTTATCTCTTACTCTTCCTATCTTTCACTCTTTCTCTATTCTTTTTTGTGGTATGTTAGTACTTAGTATTTCATATTTCATTTCAGTTTGTATATTTTAATTTTAATTGTATTTATTGTAGTTTTATGATAATACTAAATGTTTTTTATTTTCTTTTTGAAGAGTTTTATGATATATTGATATTATTCTGGAAATCAAGTGTTTTTTTTTAAGTTTTGGGGTTAAGCAAAGTTGTTCAAAAAAGGTTGTAAATTACACATTTATAACAAAACTTTTAAAGCTAATATAATACTATTACTTTGTTGATATTAACGTTAAAATAATTTTAATAATAAAATTACAGTAAAAAATAATGTAAAGACCTTTTTTATAAAGTTATATATGCAATTTTACTTATTTATTAATAAAGTTTAATAAAATGCATACCAAAGTACAAATTTTAAATAACATATTACTTTAAAATGGTAGTATTAAATGCTTTAAAAAAAGGCATTTCGTACCTTTTTTTTAAAAAAAAACGCGAATTGTTTTTTTTTCCAAGACAAATGTTACACAAAACAATCTCATCCAATTAGATTTGCTGGTCCAGGATAAGCATCTGGACCGTGGCCCAGGATAAGGATGCTCCATAACGTGAGTTATGCACTTGCACGTGATAGCGTTAAACTTAACTCCGGCCGGTGCGTACGTTAATATCGTACACATGATGCGTAAGTGACGTTAGTGACGTTTACAATTTCCACTGTAATATGACAGTCCAAAAAAAAAAAATTGCTTAGCGTTCAAGTTTGCCTTAATTTATCTCTTACAGGAAGTTATTTGTATTAATAGACGGAAAACAACCTTTAAATATGGATCAGTATTCAAATTATGGGGGTCAGCAAGATCCTTCATCAGGAAATTATAATAGTTCATATCAATGTAGGTTAGAGTAGCGTTTACTAAATATTTTTTTCATAGTCTATCCTCTGAAAAGTTAAATACAAGCTTCTAGAAAATAACATCTAGTGTTGTATCTAACTTTCGCCAGTAAGATTCTAAACTGTAACGCTTTTGAGCTCAATATACTCAAGCGTTATTGACACTGATGTAAAAG
This sequence comes from Rhizophagus irregularis, assembly GCF_026210795.1. Lineage (NCBI taxonomy): Eukaryota > Fungi > Glomeromycota > Glomeromycetes > Glomerales > Glomeraceae > Rhizophagus > Rhizophagus irregularis. The sequence continues at coordinate 1,083,394 of NC_089455.1, forward strand.
CAAACGTGCATTACATACTTTGTCTTCCCGTAATATTTTGAATCACCACCAGGTGTCAAATAATGTGAATTCTTTTCTAAAATTTTAATAGATAACGATTCCTATAATCAAGGTGGGTATACAGCTCCAACCAGCTCTTCAGATTATTATTATAGCGGAAGTAATCCCCAGACAGGAGGTAATAACAGCAGTAGCAGTAGTTCAACCCAACAACCACCAGTAACTCCGGCTACAACTCAAGGTTATACTTCTCAACGTAATGATAACTATGAAGGAAGTGGCTATTCCTCCGGATATAATAGTTATGGTAATTATCCTACTTCAACTGCGTCAGGAAGCTATCAAACAGGTCAAAATTCGCCATCGGGAAGTTCTACAGCCACACCATATAATTCTGCTGGTGGTAGTGGCTCATATAATGGAGCAAGTAAAACAGGATATACTGATCGCGGTAGTGATTACGGTGATTCTTCTAGTTATGGAGGTAATAAAAATCCGTACGGAGATAGTTATAGCTATAAACCGCGAGAAAATAGCAGAGAAAGTGGATACAGCGGCCCTCCAACAAAAGAAGATTCTTATGACAATTATGGAAACCGTTCCGAGAGTGGATATAAGGGTTAGGTTCCTTTTAGATATATCAAATTTCATTATTATTTCAAGATCTCGTTTGTCTTCTTATTTTACTATTATAATACGGACATAAACATCCGTGATAATAGATAATTATGCTGGTGATTCTGTAGTACAAACAATTAGCGATACAATTTATATTTCGAACCTGAGTAAGGACGTTACTGAAGAGAAATTGGCAGAAAAATTCGGTAGCCTTGGCATGTTAAAAATTGATAGAAAGACACAAAAACCAAAAAGTAAGCTTATTAAAAAAAAAAAAATCGATTTTTGACCTATTTAAAAACCATGTTAATATATGTCTTTTTCAGTATGGATATATTATGATAAAGTAACCAGACTTCCTAAGGGAGATGCAACATTGACTTATGAGGATCCCGACTCAACAGCAGCTGCAATAAAGTATTTCGATAATCAAAAGTTCCTTGATCAGGTTCGGATACTATTTTCATTTGTTATAAACGATTATATCTACATGGTTAATTTGCTAATTCTATTAATATCCTTTTAAGATCATTAAAGTAGAAATGTCTGTGCGAAAGGTACCAATCTCGGGATTTAGAGCTCGCGGCAGGAGTAGTAGAGGACGTGGATTTTCTAGGGGCATTCGTGGTAGCGGTAGCGGTAGCGGTGGCGGTCCTCCTCCTCGTGATGGTGATTGGGCATGTGAATCGTAAGTATTATAAATCATTGTAACGATCTTTATCCATTATTGTATATTATTTGACGAGTTTATTTTCTAATTTTCGGAAATTAGATGCAATGCTAATAATTTTGCTAGACGAATGGAATGTTACAAATGCCATGTGCCTCGTTCTAATGCACCAGGGGATGGCGGCTACAGCGGCGGTCGATATTCTGGAGCACCAAGAGGTGGGTATAGAGGGCGTCGCGGCGGTCCTTCTTATGGCCGTTATGCTGATGATGATAGAGGCTATGGAAGCGGAGGTTATCGTAATAGCGATAGCTCACATGGTTATGATCAAGGATATAGAAGACAAAATAAACAAGACGATCGTCAAGATCGCAGGGAAAATTCTAGATATCTTCCATACTAAGATATTTTGGCGAGATTATGAGGATTTTTTACAGGCTTTTATAATCCTCATCATTGAATGCATGCTTTGTTAATTTTTATTTCTTTCTTACAAGTTGAAATTGTTTGATAATGTTTACTATGGTTATTGATTTTCGTTGGGACAAACATTCTATATTATTATTTGTGACGATGAGAGTAAAACTGAGACAAGAGGAAAGGACAAAAAAAAAAAGAAAAAAAGAAACGTACAAAAATTTTCCTTTTTTAATAACGATAAATTATGTATGGTTATAATATTTGTTACTGTATTGGGTAGGTATAAGATGGATCCTAAATTCGGGAGAATGTTCATATATAGAAAATTTTATTAGAGAATTTAATACATATTAGCGTGAATGGTTAAAGAAATAGTGTCGGGTAGGTATTTATGGTTATAAATATAGGACCAAAAAAAATAATATTTGGTGTATATAATGAGTAAGGTGTCACAAAATTACATTTAACTGATGGATATTGGATTTAAAGAACCATAATGTCATGGATCGATACGCCCTACAACGTTTTTTTTTTTCAAAAAGGTTACTTTTACAAAATATTTAAAAGATTTAAAAAGAACATTTAAACGTCGTATTCCTCGGATGAATCAACAATAGACTGATATATCGAAATCAGATTATTTAATTATGAGTGTTATCATCTTAATCATAAATAAATATTTTAGTTAATATATAATTATTCACTTAATTGCGACATTTTTATTTGGTATTTTTGACAAGAAAAAAAACCCTCATATTATGATGATCTTATTGATTAAAACTGTTTATTACCTAAATCAGAAGAACGTGCTTATTGTCCAATAAACACGTTGACGTAACATCCAAATAGAAACCAAAAGGTTTTTCCTCGCTACTAGTTTCACTTAATGCTTAATTTTAGAGACTTATCACGAAGATTCCATGATAAGTTAGGATTATGGCGTACAAAATTACACCACAAATGTATGAGAAAATTAAGCATTTTGCACGTTTCCCTCAAACAGGCGTGTCATTGAGGCAGATGGTTATGTTCGGTGCGCGTCGGAAAATTTTGCATTTTTTTACAGTGCTGAACTAAGACTTTTTTATTTTAAATCATAGGACAAAATCCTTCTCAAGGAACCTTGCTAAAAGCAACTCAATTTCTGGCGGGTAATGCAAACATTATAAAGATCACGTTTTTAGATTTTAAACTTCAATTTTGAAATTTATTTTTTTATTGTGAATAGATGAATTACCAATTCGTATCGCACATCGCGTTAAGGAATTAGATAATTTACCACACAATTTGAGTGAAATGCCATCAATAGTTAGAGTCAAGAATTGGTATGCTCAGTCTTTCGAGGTATGGTATGGAGTCTATGAGAAAGAAAGAAAGAACTAATAAGTGTTAATACCTTTTTAACATGCTTATATAAATATTACTAACTATTTATTAGGAGCTTATCAATTTTCCAAAACCCGAACTTCCACAAAGTATAAGGGAAAGACTTTTTGCGACCTCTAATCCTTCCAATCCCTCAACTACCATTATGTCAACAGCCACAAAACTTGGTCACGGGTGAACATCATATTTTTAAAATGTTTTGGTTTAACATTAAAGTAAGAGTTCTAATTGCATGTATTTTTGATAATTTACTTAGGTACTATTCACATGTCGATGATATAGATTGGCCGCCTGAAGTTCGTTACTATAATGAAAAATTCACAAAGTTGATTGAAGCAATTAAAAGGCGCCATGATCCTGTCGTAACTACAGTGGTATGTGATTAATTTGATTAATTCATATTTTATGTTTTATTTATATAAAAACTTTTACTTACAATTTGTTATTAAATTAGGGTAAGACGCGTCATCACAAAGTTTTTTTTTATTATTTTACAAAATATAATCAATATTAATATAATTTTGTCCTCATTATAACTTCAGCTCAGGGAATTTTGGAATATAAACAGCATAAAAAATCTACTATGATTGATACAGATATACAATCCTTTTTAGATCGTTTTTACATGTCGCGTATTGGAATTCGTATACTAATTGGTTAGTACTTATAAATTTAATATATTTCATTATTTTATTTTTATTTTTATTTTTATTTTATTTTATTTTATTTTTTATTTTTTATTTTTTATTTTTTTCTTGTTTTTTTTTTAACTGAACGTAATTTGCTAAAATTGCAGACTATTTTTAGGTCAACATGTTGCGCTTAATCGTCTTCCATCAAGACCAGATTATGTAGGTATTATTTGTACCAAAACCAACATTGCGAAAACTGTACAAGAAGCAGTGGATAATGCCAGGTTTATTTGCGAAGAATATTATGGACTTTTTCGCGCACCTGAAATTCAATTATATTGCCCAGAAGAGTTATCTTTTACTTATGTTCCTACACATTTGAACCATATGCTATTTGAATTATTAAAAAATAGTTTACGTGCCTTAGTAGAACTTTTTGGTGATGACGTTGATGAATATCCCACAATTAAAGTAATTGTAGCCGAAGGAAAAGAGGATATCACAATTAAAATATTAGATGAAGGTGGCGGTATACCAAGAAGTAATATTCCTTTAGTATGGACTTACATGTATACGACAGCAGAAGCACAGACGTTGGATCCTAATTTCAGTCAATCAGACTTTAAAGCTCCTATGGCAGGTTTTGGTTATGGACTACCCCTTAGTAGACTGGTAATATATATTTATCTAAATAAATGATTTTTAAATATTTTGTTAATATAAAATTTTCCAACAGTATGCTAGATATTTTGGTGGAGATTTGAAATTAATTTCAATGGAAGGGTAATTTTTTTTTTATTTTAAAAAATTATGATTTTTTTTCTCTGTGGATTTTATTTACATATTGTCTTATATTTAGGTTTGGAACGGATGTATATCTTCATCTAAACCGAATCTCAAATAGTGATGAACCTCTACATTAATAACATTGCGAACAGGATAAATGCTGATCTGTGTTTAGTACTAAAAAATAGAATAATTTATATTATATAGTTCTTTCCAAACTAAGACAAAATTGTTGGCTACATGAAATACTAAATTAATATTATTTTCATAATGTAGACAAGACTTCTTTAATACTTTCTTCAGTGTTATTATTAATTTTGTAAATCGATATTAAATTTCTTCTATAAAAAAAAACTTCAAATCAGATTATTAAATTTAGAATGTTTCTCGCCAACAAACTTTTTATGATATTCTCCAAATAATCCCACTTTTAACAACTAATTCGTCATAAACGCCTCCCTCCCTTCCCTTTCATTTTTTGCTTTTTTTTTTATTAAAAAAAAAAAAGATTGCGAAGTATAATACTAATATGCTAGTGATGATTTGTTCTAAAAATTAAATACAATATAAAATAAAAAAAAGTTCTTTATATTTGAAAGTCCAACCAATTAAAAAAGAATATGAATTTTCACACACATGATTAAGCTGTCATTCCAGATTTATTTAATAAATTTCCACTAGCCATCTCATTAGATGAAGACGTTAAAGAATGAATCGTTCTTGGTTCAAGAAAATGTCCATGATTCGTGTCCAGCCAACAACGTCCTTGACCCCAATAACATGTACTAGAAAATAATGCGAGAAGTAATATTGTACAATACACGCTTTTGAATCATTTTTAAAATTTTGGTTAATTTAATGTGATAGGTAGTAATAATTAAATTTAAAATAAAAAAATTTTAATTCCTTACCATGGTCTCTGATGTAGGAAATATGATACTAGGAAGATCAGAACAAAAAATGGTGGAGCATTAGGAAATGGAAGTAATAATAAAGGAATAAACCAACGCATGCAATACATTGTTTAATGAAAAAACTTTCAAGATCTCTTTTCTCGGTAAAGTTGGTAAGAATATTTGTTTAATTGAAAATATTATTATCCACTAATAAATGGTGAATATAATATTTCCTGATCAATTATTTTGGACTTTACACTAAACTTTAAAGGATTTTCATCTACTCTACTTTTAAAACGAGAGACTTTTTAATTTTAAAAAAGTAAAGTGGCTTACTGTACGACAAATACGTACAGTAGCCAAAATTATGCTGAGTCATCTGGCCAGAGTTATAAGTTATACAATTAAGATTATAAGATATACATACGATCATGTGATTAATAGATCTCAATCACGTGATTTTGTGCTTTTGTCTAATCCATTAAACTTAAGTAAGGTTTATTGATATTAGTGATTAACAAAGTAAAAATATTACTTTTTGGTAAGATTCGCCTAATTATTGGCTGATTTAAGCTTCAAATTGGCATTTTCAATACGTGCAAATCAGGCATGAGTGTAACGATCGGTATCGATTATGCAAAAGGTCTGCTTTAAATTCACTTTTATACTTCATTTGTGTAACGCGCATTTTAGGAACAAAGAAATTCTTTCAATCTAGATCTCAAATCATACATTGAGTTTTTTCGATTGTTTCATTGATAATTAATATTTTTTTTAACAATTGTTCCGATTTTTTTTTCCAACAAAAATGTTTTTGAAATCTTTAGCATTGTGTCATGTGATAGGTACAATTAAATCATTAGATCGGACTAAATAATGAACCAAATTCCGATTTCACGGACTTCAGTTTAGGCCGGCCTGTATTATTACTCGGATTTTCAAATTTCTGAAAAACAAAATTTTGTAATGATGTACATGTTGAAAAGTGTATTGAATATTTCTTTTTTTAATTTTTTAATTTTTAATTTTTACACGTTAAATAGTCTAATCGAAAATTTTTCCGATAAAATTTATAAACGAAATTCACGCACTTGAAAGCAAAGAGTATCGTTTTTTTTTATTAATTAGGTCAATTTGTCACATCAAATACATTATATAAATAGTATTTTAAGGATGTGATATTAGATTGGGATATGCAGTGATATTTAAAGTTTTTTATAGTATAAATATTATAAATATCCGCACAAATATCCTTTTCCGTTCTTTAAACCCGTTAGAGAGGTTGACATAATATGCTAAAAACCTAAAAGAAAAAAAAGAAACATACGGACTTCAGAAACTTTATGATTTAGTATAGATACAAAAAAAGAATAAATAGTTGGGAATGGACAATAATACATCTATCGCTAATTACAACAATAAGAAACCTAAGATGCAAAACCAAACAGACTCGCTTTTCTCGCTTTTAAGTGAACCACAATTATATGTTACCGACTTTCACTACAATAACGAGGATGAACTAAGAAATATTCTTAAAGAAGTTGATAATAATATAAAGTTTGTAGTGACGACTTTTTTTCAAATTATTGTAAACACTTTAAAAATATTGATTGTGAATAATAATAATATTATTATTATTTAAATAGCGTCGAGTTTCGTCATAACGCGAATACTGCTGTTCTTCGTTTTTCCTCTGTCGAAAATGGTAAACTTAATACGTATAATTATAAATTAATTATGTATTAAAGTCACTGTTAAAAATTGTAAATTAATCGTAAATTATCAACGATTCGCGTTATTTTCACAGCTGAAAAGGCATTCGCTATCTACAACAACATCAAAATGGAAACTAAATATTTAAGATTGCTTATTAATGATCCAAGTAAAACTATAGGAAATGAGCCTTCGGCTGCTGCGTACATTTTACAAGTTAAGTCATTGCCTCAAAGCACAACCAACATCGCATTATATCAACACTTTAGGGCATTTGGTCCTTTATTTTCGTGCAGAATTCAGATTCAACAAGACAACAAGTTTAGAGGATCTGCATTAGTTCAATATTTCAGACAAGAGGATGCTGAAAATGCCATGAAAAATATGGTAAATACTTTGTAAATTTTTTATTATTTTATATTATAGCCAATCAAAGTAAAAATCCAATCAATTTGGAAAGAAAAAAATAAATAAATAAAGTAAAAACTAACACTTTAAATATCCGACTAGCACTGCTTCGTTTTCGAGGGCAAGAATATGTAAGTATAATAAAATCTATACGTCTATTTCAAGGGAAGACCACTTCTGATACACTTTATTTAATCACATTTTATACTTTGGGTAGCAATGTTTCACAATACCAACCCAAGAATCCTAAGATTCGTACAAATAATATTTCTGGAAATCACAACAGTTTTAATCTCCCCGCTGTAAGGATCAATTTCGAATATTTTTATTCAAATTCAATATTATCTAAACATTATTACACGATAATATATCTTAGGCGCATACATTTTCACCTCAAGGAAGCAACAACAATAATCACAATAATAACAATAACCAAATTCCAATGTCCCCCGGTCCCGAAGGCCCAATCGTAGATCCATGCAATTTATTTATTAAAAATCTTGATGCCAATATTTCTAGTAGCGATCTTTTCAACCATTTTAGACGATATGGTCGTATCATTAGTGCTCGTGTTATGAGAGATCAGGAAACTGGAAACTCAAAAGGCTTTGGTTTTGTTAGTTATACATCTGCTGAAGAAGCAGATAAAGCGAAGAACTCTATGCATGGAAAAACTCTTGGAACTAAACAAATTGTTGTTAGACTTCATGAACCGAAGAAATTACGTGAAGCTAAATTGGCCAATCATTTCAACGGAAACCCTGCCTCTCCGTCTGAAAGCCGCGCTCCTTCTAGACGTAATTCTGATTTTTACAATATTAATACCGTTAATGAATTCGGTCAAGAAGATCTTAGTGGTTTAGCTCCAAAGGCTCGCAAAGAGGTTCTAATGTCTGAATTGCAAAAAAGATTTAAATATATACCTACTATTCCTCCCGATGAAGTTAATCCGATTATTGAACAGTTGCTAACTTCAAAAGTTCCAGAAGTTCTTCAAATGCTTAAAGACGCTTCGTTATTGCAACAAAAGGTAGCAATTTTGTCAAATTTAATGTGTATATATCTAATAGGATTTTTTTAAAAAAATTTATAATTGTGTTTATTTAGATCACTGAAGCCAGAACTATCATAAAACGCCGTGGTAATGAGGAGGCAAATATTCCAGCAACTTCAATTGTTAACAATAACAGCAATAATAACTATCAGCAAGTTTCACAAAGAGAAAGATTCCTTAAAGCAATCAACAAAATTTGCCCTCGTAATTCTGCGGAAATCCTCGAACTTCTCTTGACTTTGAGTCCCAAAGAAAGATCTGTGTGTCTTTTTAATGAACAGCACCTTAATAAAAGAATTATGGAAGCCAATGAAGCGTTAGAAGCTGCTAACAATGATGTTGAGACTCCTAGTCTTAAGCCTTTGATTTCCACTCCAGCTTCTAACCCCCCATCAATAGAACCATTTGTTTCTTCTCATTCGAAATCGAGTTATTCCACAGATGTTCCTACTGTTGTTAGCAATGGAATTCAAACTCCTGAATATAAAGAAATTGAAGAATTCATGGAAGCGCTTAAAAATAAACCAATTCATGAACAAAAACAAAAACTTGGTGATAGATTATTTCCCAAAGTCAAGGTACTTATTTTCATTTTCAACATACAATTCTAAATGAAACCTAAAATTCTAATTTTGTTTTATTTTAACAGAGCCTTGGTCTTAAGAGTGCTATTGCCAGTAAGGTCACCATTAATCTTTTAGATACCGATGATTTACGCGAATTGGCTCATTCAATGAATGACACAGAAAAATTTAGACAAAAAGTCGCGGCCGCTGCTGAGAAAGTAGTTCCCAAGTAAATTTAAGTTCGATCTTTTTATTATGGTAAGATCTTATAAACACTTTAATATGTTTATATTTTCTTTAAGGAATATATGTTTTTTGATTTAAGTTTTATTCACTTTAATACTTTGATAGCAGAGAGGACTTTGGCTTACCTTGAGTTGTACTTTGCGGACTTTTGAATGATCCATGACTCATTTCTAGACTTTATGAATAATAATATGTTCCTTCCCAACTTTTTAAAATATGTTTTTGTCTTTATAATATGTAGTTTTAGTGAATTACGTTTTTAAATTTTTATATTTTGTCGATTTTTAAATCGATCTTTTGTTACAATTTTTTTTTTAGATATTCCACTTTCCACTCTTTCAGAAATTATAACATAACTTAAATTCTCGTATCTTAAAACTTTTAAATTTATTATTTTTTTTTTTTTTTTTATATACTTTATTATAAAGAAAGAGTGGAATTTTTTATATTTTATAACTTATACTATTTTTCTAGGTTTTGCTCTGCAGGGTAAAAAATATATATATATATTATACATATATATATATATATAAATACAAAAAAAAAAAAAAAGAAATATGGTCATATATAGGATTATTTTTAACATTGCTTTATTATTTTTATTTTATTTTACTTTAACTTCTATATTTACTAGTTAGATTACAAAAATAAGGATTCCTTGGTCTTACAATACTTTTACTATATATAATATATTTGTATATGATGTTATCAAACTGTTTTTCTAGGTTTACTCATTATTTATACTAAATGAAGTTTAGATATTAAAAAGCTCTTTTGACAAATTACTATCAATTTTCTTTTTGTAATACATTGTTATTGTTATACTTGCGGACGAATTGTGAAATTATTACCGGAATCACATGACTCGATATAATAAACTCCTAAATTTGCATAAAAAGCTAATATTTTGGATCATGAATCTAAAATATTTTCGATCTATTACTCTATATTAGTAATTACGTCCATCAGTATCGGATGCGATTTCATCACCTCATCTATTAATCTGTCTGCTGAAGTTTCATTAGTTTTAACCAAGTTCATTAAATCTATACTGAATATAAAATTAGTTTACGGTTTACCATTGATCTAACAGAGCTACACAAAGTCAGATACCTTTTGTTTTTACATCTTACATGAAATCTGTCACAGAACAAATTACCAGTGGAAATTACAAAGAATAGCCTGATATAGAGTTAAAAAGTAGAATTTAAAGAATAGATATAATTTCAGGTTGTCTTTAAAATAAAGTCCGTATGTTCTCTTTCATTCATTATTTCTTTATTTTTTATCTTTTAGGTTTATAACATATTATTAAGTCAGCTCAATTACGGTTTAAAAGAGCGGAAATGGATATATCATTCTAATTCTCTATATCACATTCGCAAATGAAATGAAATAGATTATATAAAGTGATTTTCTTTTGCATAATCAATACTGCCTTTACCCCTTTACCCGGGGGTTGACTTATTATTAGAGAAAGTGAAATTTGAAAAAGATTGGCATATTAAGTTTATTATACATAAATTAAGAGAGAATATTTTATGGTTAGATTAATTCAGCCGCCAAAAAAAATTTTGACATGGTACAATGGAATATCAAGCGTGAATAACTATATCCGATATTACTTTGCTGCTTAAATAATAATTTGTATATAGTTTAATATCCAGATGTATACGTACGTGCTTAATGTACGTCGTTTCGGCCGGATAATTTGACGGATATTGGTAATCACTTGGAAATCGGTAGAATAATTGTGACGGCTTATTTTTTACCGAAAATCAGGGTAAAAAAATTCCCGCACCGCAGATTTTATAAATGATTTTCATGATTTCATCATATAATATTTAAATTAATAATACTCATTGTTTATCCAAAAAAGGAAACGATCCTATCAGTCTTTTCTGATCACGCAATTTCTTATAGGATTTATGTCATCTATATGATTACAAATGACGAAAAAAAAATTATAAAAGCAACGTCGAATTTTGAATTCGTTAAAAAAAACATCAAATTTTGAGCTTATTTTTCTTTTTTCTTCAAATAAATAAATTAAATAGAATAATTTTTTCTTTTAATTCTTTAATTAATAATAATTAATATGGCACCAAATTTTAAAGAAACTGATAACAATGCTAATAATTTATACCAAGACAAAGTAAAAGAACTTGGATTTGGTACTAGAGCTATTCATATAGGTCAAGAACCTGATCCTAGTACTGGAGCTGTTATTCCATCAATTTCTCTATCTACCACATATAAACAATCTGCCATAGGTGTCCATAAGGTAAGGTGATATTTTCTTAGTTCTTTCTATTTCGCGTATAAAAGGAAGGAAGGAGTTAGAAATTAAAAATCTTCCGTTTTTCAATTGTATCCCTCATTCTTTTAGGGATATGAATATTCACGATCGAATAATCCAAATCGAAGTGCATTTGAAGAGTCAATCGCATCACTCGAAAAAGGAAAATATGCACTTGCATTTTCATCAGGTAGTGCAGTAACGGCGACAATAGTAACATCAATCGGTACAAATGGACACATAATTTCAGTAGATGATGTTTATGGAGGAACAAATCGATATTTTACTAAAGTAGCAGGAACTCAAGGAATTGAAGCAACATTTGTTAATTTACACGATCCTAAAAATATTGAAGGTGCTTTTAAACATAATACGAAAATTGTATGGATTGAAACTCCAACTAATCCAACATTAAGATTAGTTGATATTAGAGCAGTTGCTAATATAACACATCAACATAATGCGATACTTGTGGTAGATAATACTTTTATGAGTCCATATTTTCAAAATCCACTTGAATTAGGAGCAGATATTGTAGTACATTCCGTTACAAAATACATTAATGGTCATTCTGATGTTGTAATGGGTGTTGCTATAATGAATGATGAGGAAATTTATAACAAAATTAAGTTCTTACAAAATGCCATTGGAGCTATACCTTCATCATTTGATTCTTGGTTAGCAAGTCGTGGATTGAAAACATTACATTTACGTATGAAACAGCATCAAGAAAATGCTATTGCAATTGCTAAATTCTTAGAAAAGAGTGATAAAATTGAACAAATTATTTATCCTGGATTAGAAAGTCATCCACAACATATATTAGCAAAGAAACAGGCAAGAGGATTTGGTGGAATGTTAAGTTTTAGGATTAAGGGTGGTTTTAAGGAAGCAAATGCTTTCTTGCAAAATATTAAAATATTTACTTTAGCTGAATCTTTGGGTGGTGTTGAAAGTTTAGCCGAACATCCTTCTAAAATGACTCACGCTGGTCTAAGTGAAGAACATCGTAACGCTGTTGGTGTCACTGATAATTTAATAAGATTATCCATCGGTATCGAAGATGTTGATGATTTGGTAAGTTATATTAAAAAATTAAAATATAATTAATATAATTTTTTTCTAACGAAATTCACTTTTAATTTTGTAGCTGGAAGATATTCAACAAGCATTAGATATTGCTGTACAAGAGTAATATAATATATAATTTAAATAATTGACTGTAAAATTTTAATAAAATAAAAATAAATAATAAAACAATAATAATTACTATAATACGTTTTATGCTATATTACCATTATACACAGATTCCTTATTAGGAATTTCCATATTATTAAAGGCCGAAAAATTATCCTTATCTGTGCTGACGCATTGGGATTACGTATTACTAAATTTCTGTAAATTTCTGTGAAATTATGTATTTGTAAACTGATTTACACATGAATGACAGGTGGAATTGCGTTCAGATTTTGAATATAAAAAGGAACTAATAATTAGATCGAATTTCTTATTTTTATATTATTATTATTATTATTTTCTTCTTGATAACTAAACATAATGGCTCCTGTTAAATTATATATCTATGATTTATCTCGAGGAATGGCAAGAGCACTTTCAATGGGTTTTACGGGAAGACAAATTGGTAAAATTTTTTTTTTGTAGGAAAAACCCTTAATTTATTTATAAACTCGTTTAATTTATTAAGATTTTTTTTTAAAATTTTTTTAGATGGAATATGGCATACTTCAGTAGTAGTTTACGGTAAAGAATGGTATTTCGGTCTTGGAATACTTAATGATATTCCGGTAAAGTTACAAATTATATAACATTTTTACAATTTTTATTATCTCATTTACCATTAAAATTTTATTCTAATAGGGTGGAACACTTCTTGGACCGCCGTTAGAAATTATTGAAATGGGGGAAACAGAAGTTCCTGAAGATACAATTTTAGAATATATAAATGAAATAAGACCAGACTTTACTCCCGATAAATATCATTTATTGGATAACAATTGTAATACCTTCTCCAATAAGTTTTGTGAATTTTTAACTGGACGTAATATTCCTGATTATATCATAAGTGAGTAATTAATTATTTTTATTGAGGTTTCTATAAAAAGTAAAAAAGTAAAAAAAAGTGAAATAAATACTAAAGAGAAATATTTATTAACAACAGATTTACCCGCCGATTTTTTATCAACTCCAATGGGAAGACAATTTCGTCCTATGCTTGAATCCATGTTTGGACCAAGTAGACACCCTTAAATTGATTATATATAGCATAAAATAGTATTATAGAAATTATAAATCATAGAATAGAATATAAATTATAAAACAATAATGATTTTATTATACGTGAATTGATAAGCCACTTGTACTACATGTAAAAACTTGTATCACACTTAACAATTTACTCTTTTTTTTTTTCCTTCCTAATATAACTCTCAAAGGTTATACTCATTTACAATCACTTATTCGTCCACGTTTTGAAGCTTTATTTTGACTTTTTGTTTTCAAATAAATCGTAAGCTGTATTTCTTGCCAGCTTTTTATTAATTAAAAACTGAAAAATTTTAAAATTTTTGTTATTTTTATATCTCCTATTTTCCGTATAAAAAAGATATATAATTATGGTATTAGGTAAAATAGTTCATTTTGCAGCTGATGCAGTACTCGTCTCTGCTGTATTAGCTGGTATTAAACGATCAACTGGATTATCGTGAGTATACCAAAAAATCATATTCTTTTAGTGAACATTTTAAGAGAAGAAAGACAAAAATATTTTTTTCTTTATTCTGGTTAAATAAAATTTTTCCTTAAAATAAGAATTTTTTTTTTTTTTAGGGTTGCAACACATAAAATTGAAAATCAAGAAATAAAAAGTGCAGTTGTTAAATTTTTAAATGTAGGGGAATGGGTCGTGGATCAAAGTATTTTGATTATTAGTAATTCCTCTTATTTTGAACGTAAACGATAATACAATTAGTTCATTAAGAATTAATTTTTTTTTTTGTTTTTTTACTGCGAATTATAATTTCTTGGAAAATTTCTAATGAATAATGCATCATAAAAAAAACATGATACAAGGGGAATCATTTATATTTAGTGTTGATTTTATTTTGAATACGTAAATATGAAAGGATTGAAAAGTTGAATTTTTGAAGAAGCAAATCGTTTAATTTGATTATAGTTATTATAATTTTATTAAGTTTATTTATACAGTATTTCATATTTTTATAGCACAGTTAAGGAAAAAAAGAAAGCGAGAAAAATAAATTTTTTGTTTTAATAATATATTATTTTAACATTTCAGCAAATACATATATATGTACTTACTATATATATATATATATATTTATTTATTTATTTATTGTATCTAATCTAATTAAAAAATTCTATTTATCACTTGGAGGAGGTAAATCAGTTTTATAAGTATTTTCTTCTAATAACTTCTCTACTTCAATTTTAACTTCTTCTAATTCTTTTTCATTAATAAATAAATGTGTATCATCTAAATCTTCAATTATAATTTGCTTTCTTTCATTTAACTTGTAAATCACTTGCTTAACCGTTGAATCGCTAAGAAGTAAATAAAAAATGATTTTTTTTAGTTGCAAAAAGAATGTAGTTAAAAATGGAAAAATCGAAAAAAAAAATCTACCATTTTATAATGACGCCTAATAAAAAAAATAAAGTTCAAATTAGAAAGAAAAGATCATTTTATTTTATTTTATTTATTTAAATATTACCTTTTAATACTTTAACCATCTCGAAAGTTTAATTCTTTAGTTTTTTAATCTTTGTAAAAAAATATATATATTTATATTATTAAACTTAAATTAGTTGATAAAACATAGGAAATTAACATAATTGACATACTTGTAAAAAAAAATAAAAAGAGAAACACGTAGTTTATAATTTACATCCCCTTACATTTATATCTTATTTATATCTTATTTGTATAATAATATCACGTAATTCAGCCAACTCATGCAACATGATATCGTGTAACATAATCATACATATTCACCATGTTTTTATTATTAAAAAAAAATATTTACTTTTCTATTCCTCCTTTCCATTAATCCTTCGAATATCATCTTTGATAGTTTCAATTTCTTTAGTAATATTCAAGTACTCTTGTACAATTTGTTCAAATTCATCTCCAATACTTTGATATTCCATTAATTTATTATTCAATCTTTTTAATATTGTACTCTTCTCATTTTCTTCTTCAACCAAATTCTTTTTAATTACATTCAAAGATTCGACAATTTGTTTATCATAAATATTCGTCAATGCTTGTAATCTAAGTACCTTTAATTTTAATAATATAGATTTAACAAGATCACTAAAATAATCATTAAAAATTCTATTTTTTTCAAATTCGTGACGAAACTTAAATTCTTCTGTTAAATTCCATAGTTTTGCTAATATTTCTTTCATAACCTACAAGGAAATTTTTTAAAAAAAAGAAAGTTAAATTTATTTTTCAAAGTGTAAAAATAATAATACTCTCAAAATCTTACATTTAGATAATCTGTAATACGTTCTCCTAATCGAATTTGATTTTTTACGATATTAATTTTAGATATTCGTAATTCTTCAAGTTTATGATTTAATATCTTATCCAATTGAGATGCTTTAGCTGCCAACAACTTTGGATTCGTATTCGTTACTAAACAAATATAGGAAAAAAAAATAATCGGTTTATTTTTCAATTCTCGCATACTTTATAAAAAAAATTTATGAAAAAGGTGTACCTTCCACTGTATAATAAAATTTCGCAATATCTTCACATTGCCTTGTTAGTTTACTTTCAACAGAATTTAAAATAAACTCTTTAGAATTACTTTTACTTAAATATTCTAATTCATTCTCTATACGTTTAATTAATTCTACTTCTGTTAATCCTAATAAGGTCGTCGTTACATTTTCTGTTTCTACTTTTTCGACAGAATCAAATATGTAATTATTTTTATCTAATGATAAATCTGTTGGATGAAAGTTCAAATATTGTTTTGACTCTGCAAAAGATAATACTTCATCTAAACTTTCTACTATCTTTATCAACAACAAACGCGTTAATATATATAATATCTTCTTTTTAAAAGTATATATATAAGAACTTTACCTTTTTGTTTTCTTTATAATTAATTTTATTTTTCAAATCATTTTGTAAAGATAATTGTTGTAATACATTATATAAGGTCAAATTCTCTAAATATTCTGTTCTTTCTTTAATAAACTCTTTCTACATACAAGGAAGAGAAAATATTGTGTCAGCTTCCTCATTTTTTACTTTACTTGTACACTTTATATACCTGATCAATTTCTTTTTTTAATGCTTTTGTGGTTCCATCAGGTGCCAAATATTGTGTCGTTAATTGTTTATATAATTCCGCAAAATTTGGATTAGCCGTTAATAAATTTTGATTTATTTTATCAGACATTATTGTTTTTCGTACTGTAAGAAAAACAAAAGCTCTATATATAGGTGTTGATGCTTAGTTTAAACTCATGATAAATTGCTTAATTTAGTTATTGTGGGAAAGTGTCGATTAATTGGTGACATCATATACGTTATTAACAATTAATTGTGAATTTCTCTATTTATTATCAAAAATTTTCAAAATTTGACAAGTTTGCCGTTTTCTAAATTATTATTATTTTTTTTTTTTTTTTTTGATTTCTCAAATTATTTATAATACAAATATAAAAACATTTTCTTAATAATATTATAAAATAAATGTTACTGTGTTGTTATCGTTCTTTTTTGATTTTATTCATCAACAAAGGCATCGTAAGTGTAAGCGGACGATTGATCTTCTTCACCATGTACAACTTGGTCTTGTTGATGATGTTGATTATGTTCTTCATCGTCTCCAACAAAAGCTGCAGCTGCAGCTGATGATGAAGATTCTCCTTCTAAATTGGTATCTGACATGGCTGACGTCGTCATTGATATTTCATTATCATTATCCAATCTTTCTATGGCAGTTTTTACTACATGCATCATTTTTGGATCTAAATTAAATGTTGTTGTAAAATTTTGTAAAGCTTTCACTTTATCGCCCATTGCTTTGTATATTTTTCCCATCAGAAAATATATTTTAGGTTCTTCTGGCACAATCTCCTTAAGTCTTCTAAGTTCAATAAGTGCACTCTATTAAAAAAAATATAAATAATTATTTATTATATATACATTGTATTTTAGAAAAAATGAACCAATTGAAATATACCTCGTAATAACGATCTTTATACAATGATTTCGCTTTTTTGAATATAGCTAAAGGTGTCTGTGGTGTGACTAGACAAGCACGAACATAAAGTTGATGCGCATCATCATTCCTGCCCATTTTTTCATATACCTATCAAATTATAATTGTTAAATCAACGTAAATGCCGTTAACTTAAACGAAATATTATTACTTACCTTTCCTAAACAACACATTAGAACGGCATGATTTGGATTAATTTCCATCGCTAACTTATAATGAATTTCTGCTTGATCTTTTTTATCACAAGTCATATAATAATTTGCAAGTCCATATCTATAATTAATATTATGTTTATTAATTAATTCTATCTTATTGTCAAAAATTTTCATACTCAACCACTTACAGAGCGTTATAATGACGTTTATTTGTATTCAAGGCGTTTCTAAAGTGCTCTTGAGCCTTTTCAAAATTCCCATTAGCCATACTCTCATGACCAGATAAGGTATGTGCATACGTAAATTTTGGATCTAATTGTATAGCTCTTTGGAAACATTTCAAAGCTAGATCATGTTCTTGCTGTCTACTGAAACAATTACCAACAGCACACCATGCTTGCGGTGAAAGTCGTTCAAATTCGACTAATTCATGTGCAAGTGTACTTAATACTGTATCCTTACGTAAATGCCATAATGTAGTAGAAAATATTTCCATATCTTCTAAACGATACGGTTCTAATTGACGTGCCTTTTGAAAAAATCGCTCGGCCTATTTAAGTATCAAGATTAGGATATATAAGATTAAAATATAAACATTGACTATTTTAACTTCAATGTTAAGGTTCTTACCATAGGATAATCAACCATTTCAAAATATGCTTTCCCTATATGACTTTGAACCCAACCCGTATAATATTGTGACTTGGGAAGGTTTGTAAGAGCATCTATAGCTTTCGCACATTCATATTGGTTTAGGTACGCATAACCTTTAGCTATCTTCTGTAACAATTCCAAAACTTCATGACGATTTGACTTCCAATCAGTATCTTCCATTTTTTCATAATTATTATCAGGATCTAGCGTAGTTTTTTGCAAAGCTTCTGTCTAAATAATAGAAATTATTCTAAAATTAATGAAGGTGAATAAATTATTAAATCAAATAAAGAAAAACTTTTGCTTAATAATACCACTTCATTTTCTACATTTACAAGTGATCTTACATCTTTCCCTAGCCGATAACATTTATTTTCATCATCAAGACCCATTAAACTTACGTCTTCATTCCCAATACGAGATCGTTTCTTTTCCCTATTATCTGATGCAGGTGTCGAAGTTAACGGTTGCGCAGCATGCTAGTATTAAATATATGTCGATGTAATTACTTGATTTATTATGAGGAAAATTTATATGAGATCTCACAACAAAAGTTTAATAATCATTAAAAGAAATACAGACACCAACCCTTATCATAGAAGAAGGTCGAGTTCGTCGAGTAGGGTCAGGAGTAATCTTATCGCCATTATGTGTCTAATATTCTCAATGAGACGCGAAAAAATTATATTAGAATTATTCGTAAATTATATTCATTATGCAAAATAAATGGATAACATGTAAAAGAAATTTCTTTTGTACCGGTTTTGACATAAACACTTGTGAGTTGTATAATTTATCAGAACATGGACTTCTGTTATTTGTGAATTTTTCAGTCTTTGGCTGGAATATTTCATCAATGTCTAATTGAGTTGATTTACCTGTAATTCATAATTGATAAAAAGTTAGGTTCATTCTTTAATGTTTTAATTATATTTCGTTTAAATCTAGTTAAACATACCCATTTGACATAAATTTTCAAATGCTTCCCACATAAATGGGTTTGTCTTTATGCATTGAACGTAATATTGGGCAGCTTCGTCAGGACGACGCGCATTTTTACACAAAGTTCCCAATAAACATAATACAGAAGCTAAATCTGGTGTTTGATTAAGTTTTGTTGTAGAATTGAATGAATCTAATTATCAATTATAAAACCGAAATAAGTAAAGTTTGTGTTAAAATTCAAAAGAATCTATACACATGTTTTTACCCACCCAAAGGATTTCTTGTTTCTAAATTGCTTATAATTGTCAGTAGTTTTTCCTTGCCTTCCTCAGCTTTATCCAAATCCAGACAACATTTTGCAAACAAATATTTGCATTTAATCGAATGGGCACTATTCAGAAGGTTATATGCAGCTTTTCGTTGACCGCTTCGATAATAACAAGTTGCCAGTAAAAAGCGCGAATTCTCATTAGTTGTATCCTGTGCATATAATCTTTCCGCGAGAAAAGTTGCGTTCTTATACAAGTAATTTTCCAAAGAATTACATATCATGTTCTCCAGCGGCATAAATGAAAGGTGATTTATATTATCTGCCGTCATATTGAAGAAATAATACTTTTAAACAAATTAATAAAATTAATTAGCGATAAAGCTAAAGGCGATCGCAAAGTTTAAAACGAAAATTACTGCAAATATGTGAAGTTTTTAGAAAACTTTTTATATATCAAAAGTCACGACTCACGACATAACCTGGTGTTAATGGGATGATTGATTGGCTAGACTTACTACCTCACTTTCTCACAATGCAGGTCTTTATTGGCTGATCGGTGGATAAAAACATGATTGAGTATCACTGATTGATCAAATTGCAGATTAGATACAAATACTGCAGTAATTTTTTTAAAAATTTTACATTTTGTACAAAAAGTTACAAGAACTATGTATTCATGTATATATTACTATCTGCCAAAATAAACTTTACAAATGTCATAATTTAACAAACAATAATAAAAATATGTCTATACATAAATAAAAAGTCGAAACAAATTTTAAAAAAGAAAAATAACCATATGGGATAATACTTCAAATTATCCGGTTTTTGCAGTTGCACACGTTTGTTTATGTCCATTTTTCCAGTCTTTCTTTTGACATTCTTTAGAGCAGTAATTTACATTAGAGCATCCAGCACAAATCAACAGTTTATATTTCTTTTCTGCATCTAGCTTTTCATTTAAGTCTTTTCGTGTTTGACTACCACAACTGTGACATTTTTTTTCTGATTGCTGTTGTTCACCATTAGGATGTGAAGTAAGAAACTTTTGCAGGATTGCTAATTTTTCGGCTTCTTTCTTTGAATCTTTTTCAACTTTGGTAGTTTCTTTGCCGCTCTTTTGTTCGAAGAGCGCCATCGCATTACGTTTAACATCGGATATTTCAGGAATGAATGCAATACGTTTAGCATCGATCATATCAGGAGTGTGCCCATAAAGAAATTCGTATCTCTCTTCCGCTTCTTTAGCTTTTTGGTAATAATTGTATGCTTGTTGGTAGCGCAAATTTTGTGTAACTTGATTCCGATTTCCCGTTGTTAAACTAGTTGCATTTTGGCAAGTAAGAGCAGCCAAAGCATAAAGAGCGTGTGAATAAGAAGCTGAATCTTTACTAGCCTTCTCAATATAAGTTTTGAAATTACGAGCAGCTTCTAAACGATCTAGACGTTCACCCTGTGACATGAATACAAAACCTTGAATGCAATAAGCATCGACAAAATTGGGATCAAGTAATAATAAACGTTCAAGATCTTTGATACAATTTTTGACGTCTTCAGTGGTGAGGTAACACAAGGCGCGAAGATGGTAAAGACGAGGATGAAGTTTTGGTTCAAGTTGGCTGAGGGCTATGGTCAGAGTCTGAATGCAAAATGGATACTGTTTACCATTGAAGAGGAGCCAGATGACCAGTATAAGAGACCTTTCAAAATAATTATTTTTTTCCAAGTGATTTGAAAGTTGTGAATTATCATAAATATTTAAAATGAATTAAATAATAACTTTTTATATAACACCTTCGTTGTTATAACTTACTCTCTTGTGAGATGATCAGGATCGTTTTGATCGTCTTGAGCTGAATGATCTTTTTTTGCTTTTATCACTTCACTAAGTTTTGCATCATTTATTTCCAATTCAATCGCGTTCTTTTCACTTTCTGTTCCTTCATAACTTAATTTAATAAGTTTCTCATATTGTTGAGCAAGTGACATAATTCGTGGTGACATTTCGGTGGCATTGTCATCAATTAAAAAAGCTTCAACAAGATATTTGGTAGCCTCTAAAATTTGTTGTCCATGAGCTTTTAGAGTTTCGTCATCAGAGTCTTCAGGAACTTTAGATGCGATTTCAAATCCCTTTATAAATAACTCCCTGGCTTTGAAATACTTTAATTATATCGGATCAAACAATTAATAAATTATAAGATTAAATTACGCGATTAAAATTAATTCAAATAAATAATGCTTTTAAGAATACCTCTTTAACTTCGGGGTTATCGGTCTCTTTTCTCTTGTTGCGTTGTTCCAACAAATCATATTCTTGAAACCTAACAGGCTTATCCACCGTATCTTCAACGTGGTTTGCGTGACCATGGTCGTGATGATCATGGTCGTGATCGTGTCCATGAGCATGGTCATGCTCGTAATGGGAATGGTGGTGGTCGTGGTCGTGGTCGTGGTCGTGGTCGTGGTCGTGATTGTGGTCGTGGTGGCTGTGGTCGTGTTCGTGGTCGTGTTCGTGGTCATGTTCATGGCTATTTGGAATTTTCTGATGCGTGTGGTCCTGAGTTTTTACTGGTTTTATCATAACTAATTCACAACTTTTGTAAAGAAAGTGGCTCGAGTACTATAGTTGGTCTAAGACCTGAAAAATAAGGATTTTTGGAAATTGTATCTCCAACTGAACATTTTGTACAACAAACAATTTTGACTTTTTTAGTTTTTATCTTTATAACTACAATGAGAATCAGATGTGAATGAAAAAATATTTGTTTTTATCAAATTTAGAAATTTAAAAGCAAAATTTCACTTTCATATACAATATACTAATTTAGACGATACTATGAAGTTAATTAAGAAAGGAATTGAAAGAGATCGCTCGGTAAAGAATTATCAATTAGCTTACTATGTTTAAAATAATTCTTATTATTAAATAATAATTGCCATACTATTAGGGCTTTGTAATTCTTTACCCTGAAGAGCTTGAAGATATGTGGCATGTTTATAACCTTATTTCCATAGGTGACCAACTTAAAGCTACGACAATTCGGTAAATATTTTTCTTTATCTATTTTTTTTTCTATTTCTGTAATTAATTCTATATGTTCAGACGAGTACAGAATGAGAGCTCTACTGGCACAGTAGAATCACAACGTGTTAGATTGACATTAACGATAACTGTAGAAAATATCGATTTCGATCCGCAAGGGGGTCTATTGAGGATTAGAGGAAGGATCATCTCCGAGAATAAATATGTGAAGGTGTGTGTCGTATGTTGATAGTTTCTATACATATATATTTTTAATAAGTATATTATTCTAGATGGGTACATATCATACAATCGAACTTGAATTGAATAGAAACTTCACACTTCTAAAACCAGAATGGGATATAATAGCACTCGAACGTGTGAATGAAGCATGCGACGTTACGAAACAAGCGGATGTCGCCGCTGTTGTCTTACAGGAAGGTTAGTATATTTCCTTAGAAGTAATTTTCTAGTTCAATATTGATGATTCGTGATTTTTAGGCCTAGCAAACGTTTGTTTGGTTACGCAAAATATGACAATTGTTAGACAACGAATTGAACATCCTATTCCTCGAAAAAGGAAGGGTTCCGTAACAAATTATGAAAAGGTATCTATTTATTTAGACAAAATATGTAAACGTTCTTTTTATATTTACATTTTTTTTTATCTATGTATTTAGGGATTGCAAAAATTTTTTGATCAAGTCATGCAATCTATTTTGCGTCATATTAATTTTGAAATTGTAAAGGTCGTTATTTTGGCTAGTCCTGGTTTCGTTAAGGTAGATTAAGAAAGAGTTTTAATTGATTACATTATAATAAACTAAAAGACAATTAACTTTTATTGAAAAAGGATCAGTGCTTTGAATATATCTTTGCCGAGGCAACGGTAATATCTTTCAATCCATGCAACAGTCCATGCAACAAATTCAAGCACAAAATTTAAAATCACTATGTTGCCTCTCTCTTATTAATATGTTTATAGAAACAAGATATCAGACAATTTATTGAGAATAAATCAAAGTTCGTTCTTATTCACTGTTCTTCCGGTCATAAACATGCATTACAAGAAGTATTACAAGACCCTTCCATACAGAAACAGCTCTCTGATACAAAGTATTCACAGGAGGTTTTAACACTTGATCAGTTTTTCAAAATGCTAAATGATGAACCTGATAGAGCTTATTATGGATGGGACCATGTAAGAAAAGCTGGTGAGAGAGGTGCTATCAGAACTTTGTTATTATCAGACGAGTTGTTCAGGTAATATATTAACTTATTTCATATATTTTGATCTTTTAACAAAAATAATGATAATTTATAGGTCTGCGGATATCTCTACCCGTAAGAAATATATTGAACTTGTTGAATCGGTTCGTGCCATTGGTGGCAAAGTGCTGATTTTTTCAAGTTTACATGTTTCGGGAGAACGTAAGCTATTAGGCTTTCTTCGGAAAAAATTTCGAATTGTATTAAATTTATTCAAAGGCGCCAAATTGTCTTTTTTTTTTTAATAGAACTAAATCAACTTACTGGAGTTGCAGCAATATTAAACTTCCCTTTACCAGAAATTGAAGAGGAAGAAGAGGAAGAGAATGAACAAGAAACCGTAGTTGAAACGACATAATTATCTTTTGACCATTGTAACTTGAAGAATTACAATATTAATGAACAAATATTTTGAGAGAACTCCAAAATGAAGGCTTTCTTCTTACAATATTCCAGTAAGTTATATATCTTTGAACCTTAATAATTTTCTTTATATAGAAGAATGTTATCAATTTATATGAGCATTAAATATTACAGAATGTGGTACTTACGGCAAGTGATAAGACAATTATTACAAATCAACAAAAAATGTGAACCATCATTTTTTAATCATTGTAATCATTATAATCTTTGTATAATTATTTATAGTTGATTAGTTAAATAATAAATATATATATACACATATAATAAAATTGCATTCTTTCTTCTTTCAGATAAACTTAATGAGTATAATACAAAAAAGAAAACATGAAAAATAAAGTAAAAAATAATTTTTTAAAAATTTCACTAGTGTAATAAAAACTAGTTTTAAGAAAAAATTGTCAAAAAAAGGTATTTTGTAAAGAAATTAAAAGAAACAAAAAGATAATTATAATATTATTATAAGTATAATACAAGAATTTTTTTTTT
This sequence comes from Rhizophagus irregularis, assembly GCF_026210795.1. Taxonomy (NCBI): domain Eukaryota; kingdom Fungi; phylum Glomeromycota; class Glomeromycetes; order Glomerales; family Glomeraceae; genus Rhizophagus; species Rhizophagus irregularis. Next base: position 1,108,600 of record NC_089455.1, read on the forward strand.
TAGTTTTTAAACTTATAAATATTTGCAAAAACAACTATAGTATAAAATTTATAAATGAAAAATTACAAAAAAACTAAAAAAATATTTCATTTTTTATAAACCCTTAAATTATATAAACTTAATTTTATAGTTTTCAATAATATAAAAATTTCATTAATAACCTATTAACCTGAAATTTGTTTTTTTTTTCAAAAATTTTATATGTAAAATTTTTTTTAATTTTTAAAAAATTTTCTTTTAAAACTTAACAAAAACTGATCTGACTAAAATACATATTACTTTATTATAAAAAAATAATTTTTAGAAATATCTGATATTTACTATATAATAATTAACTGTAATATTTAATATAAATAGTTTTTATCCAGAGCAAATAAAGATAAAGTCTATTTTATCTGTATATACTATATCATATTACTGAAATTTGTATTACATTAATAAATAAAAAAAAATATAAACAAGTTAATAATAGAGATTACAATATAAAATTTTATTGCTTTAGACCTATAATAGTTTTTGTTTCCTAGTATATTATATTATATGCAAAAATTCAGTTTAATAAATTTGGCATATTTTATTTTATCAATCTTATCCATCTTTTTTTCAATTGACTTAAAATCCACTCACTATACAGTTTACCTTTTCTATAGTAAATTTTGATATAATAAATTGTGTGATGCTTAACCAATAAAATATGTTAGTTTTTCCTTACTATAACAAAGTAACCAATCAAATTCTTCAAATTTTTCATTAACTTGCTATAACAAATTTAAAGGGCTGTATAAAAATTCTTAAAATATATAATCTTTTGATTATTTACTAAATAAACTTTTTTAATAATAAACAATTTTTTTTCATGTTTTAAAATAACAATAAAAAAATATAAAAAGATGTCTTATAATATATTATTTTCTTTTTTAATTTTATAAACTAACTATGGTTTATTTATTTATTGAAAAAAGGTCTAAAATTTGTATTCTTTTTGAAAAAAGTTATTCTTTCTGATATAATTGGGGTCTTTGCAATAGAAAGGTACAAAACTCAAAAAATATCAAAAATTAAATTAATATTAAATTTGCATTTATTTCAGTAAAAAAAAACATAATTAGCATATAAAGTAAAATTTTACAATCAAATGTTATAAGAATCAAGCAGCATAAAGACTTTTAATAGACTGAAATAAGTAAAAAGTTTTGCAATATACAGTCAGTTCTTGTTATAGCGAATTTTGATATAACGAATTATTTGGTATAACAAATCTTTAGTGTTGTACCAATTTTAACATATAAAAAAAAATTTACTATAACGAATATTACTAATTAAATGCTATATACCGTTTAATAAAATAAGTCTATAAACTGTACATAATAAAATAACTCTTTTTATACTGAATTTCTTTTTATAACGACCTTTTTTTAATACAACGAAGATATTTTGTGTAATATACGTTATACATAATATAAGAAATCATAATATACCACAATATACCAAAGTTTCATATGTTATACCAGATTTTCCCATTATATCGAAATTTGCTATATTTTATTAACGAATTTTCTTATAACGAAGGCCTGATTGACTAAACCACCAACTTCGTTATATCGAGAGCCGACTGTATTACAACAAAGAAATGTACTAATACAATAGCTATTAAAAAAAAGCAAATATAAATCAATAAAAGTATAGCGAAAAGAAAGGGCTTTTTATATACTTTTTAGTATTTCTTTTTTATATTTTCATTTTTAAATTTACAATAATATTCTTACTTTCAATTGATATATAATTATAATTTTTATATTTTAGACACTTTACTAAATAACTATAAGAAAATAGAATTAATTGATTAATAATTATTTTTATGAAATAATAAAAGGTCTAAAATTTTTCAATAAACAATTTTTAGTTGGGTTTAATTTTATAAATTATTTATTTAAACAGTTTTATAAATTAAACTTTATTGATTATTAATTATAATATAACATAAAGTTAAGTAATTGAGCTTCTTATAATAAAAGTTAATAAATTTTAGCAAATGAAATAAAAAAGATTTGGCTAAATTCACAGAATATTTAACAATCATTAATCACTGGAAGTGAGCTGTTGTTAGATAAAATAATAGGTTTAGTATCTGAAAATATAATAATATCAAGTTTGATGTTTGATTTACTAATTGAATATTATATAATAATATATAAAAAACTTGAGTTTTAAAAGCTATTTGAAGAAAAATATAATGATTCAAAAGTTATTTTATCAGTTTAGTAAATGCAAATTAGTTTAAAAATATTTGGATTAAATATATTAGCTTATTATATAAAAAGTTTATATATCTTAGCTAAATTTATAATATAAAATAATAGTAATGTTAATTGTTAACTAAAATAAGTATAGTTCTTTTTTTCTTATAAGATTAATTTATTAAATAAAAAATTATATTTTTCAATAAAAGTATATATAAACAATCTAAATATATAGTTAATAAAAATAACTAATAAATATTTTACTGAAAAGTCAAAAAATAGCAAGAAACAGCTTTTCAACATACTTAGTATAAGATTTTTACTAAAGAAATTAAAGAATTTTAGCAAATTGAAGAAATGTTAAAATAATAAAACTTTGTCAAAACTATATAAAGGTCTTATTAAAAAATTGCAAAACTTAACAAAACTTATTATAAATACTAAAATTGTTAAAATTTTACTAAAATTACAAAAAAGTTATAGTAAAATTTTGGAAAAACTAATTGTAAAATTTTGGAGAAGTTTTGGCAAATAATTTTAATTTAGTATACAGTCGACTCTGGTTATAACGAACCTGTTTGTACCGAAACCTCGTTATACCGAATCATAATTTCCAGAACCGATTTTTTATAAATAATTTCACTGGATATAACGAACTTTTATAATAAAACACTATATAACGCATCCGAACTAAACTTAACCAGCCCCTATATATCAGCTATATAATAACTTTATACTTTCTATAACGAACGGTCATGTGACTATATAGTAGTCCAGGCCAATTTTATAGTGCTGGCCAGAATTACTAGTAATTTTTTCGAAAATTTATGTTAAAAGAAATTATAATTTTGGCCAGCATTACAAATTTGGCCTAAATTGCCTATAAAGAAAACTAGTTCGGTATATTATATAACGAATTCACTATATACCGAAGTAAACCTCCTGGAACGAAGGGTTCGTTATATCCAGAGTTGACTGTAATAGACTATACATGCTGCCCAAATTATTTTAGGATGTCATAATAATAATTTGGGATGCCATAATTTATTCAGTTTATATATAATTTATTATGTAAAGTGCCAAAATAATTTGAGATGCCATAATTGAATTTGGGATTTTACTTATAATTACGGCAGCCCAAAATAATTTGGATGGCATGTATATAATAGACTTTTTTTACAAGCAGATGTGCAGTATATCCTACTAGAAATCTTTTTATAAAAACAGTAGTAGCCACTAATGTTAAACTTTTCTTTTTTTTATTTATTCTCATAAAGATTGATATTTAATTATAGTAAAAAGTTTATATAATTATAAACATTAACCTTTAAAATATCCTATTCAATCAGCAAATATTTTTAATAAGCTTAATACTGAACTCTTCTAATTAATGCTAAAAATGAAATAATTTAATATCTTTGAAATACTATTAAAGTTTTTTAAAAAACAAATTTTAATAATTATAATTTATTAAAACTTTCTAAAAAGATCTAAATCAATAATTTCAACTAATAGATAATGTAACTGATATAAACTTTATATTGAATTAAAATTTTTACTTTTATTTTTATTTTTATTAATAGATATCAATTAAAAATCTAATATGATGCAATTTTAAGCAAAATATTACATAAAAAATCACAAATTAAGATAATACTACTAAACTACTATTGCTAAATAATTCTAAAAAAAAGGTCTAATGTGAAGAATACGTGCAACAAAGCAAAAATCTTTATAGCACAAAAACTCAAAAAAATCACTACCACTAACATGTTCTAGGTAAAATATAGCCCATATTTATAGATTAACTAAAACTGAAACTGCTAGCTTTTGCTAGTTAGTAAATACCTCAGCATAGCAGATATCTTTACTTTATCACAATTTTATCGATCATTTGTTGATCATTTATTTAATTTTATCACTTCGTTATAATTACTTCAGTTGAAAATCCTATATAATAATAATTTTACAGACAAATTTAACATTCATTTAAATTTACTGCATACTAAATTTACCAAAAAAAATTCTTTAACCAGTTAATAAATTTTTACAAATTTTGTCTATATGTGTATTTTAATAATATTCATAAACATTTGCTCAATGATAACTTTTTGATTACCTAAAATTCTACATGATTATTTTGGCCATTGATTCTTGAATACCTAAATAATATATTTTGAAAATTTCAAGTTTTGCCCATAAATCTGTAGCTTCGCCCGAAGCTCCAAAGTCAAATTAGCAGATGATTGGCAAATATAGGCAAATATCAAATTATTGAAAATTTCAGTTTAAGGTTAACTTTGACAATATAATTTTTTTTATTTTTCATAAATTATACTACTAAAAAGACATTAGTATAGTTTGGCTAAGCATTTTATGGTTTTAACCATAGCTTCAAAATTAATGTAACATGATATATTATATAATTGACAAATGATCGGCAAAGTGATAAAAGCATGTCCGCTATGCTAAATACTTCCTATACTAAATAATCAATAAAAACAAATTCAAATTTTTTAGTATTATGCAATTTCTAAAAAAACACCCATTTTATTTTGAATAATTCCTTTAACTTAAATTAAATTTAGTATTCCGCAAATAATTCAGTCAAATTAAATTAATTTAGATTCAATTCAGATTTGGTTTGATTTGATTCAATAATTTTTGATTTACAAATTGAATCCAAATCTCAAATTCAGATTCAAGTCTGAATCTAAACCAAAAAAATAAAATTTGATTTGATTCGAATTAATCTATTTGATTTGATCAAACTCAAATTAAATTGAATTGAATCTGAATTGTTTGAATTTGAATCAAATTATCAAATTGAATCAAATTATCAAATCAAATCAAATTGTCAAATCAAATTAAATCAAATTGAATCTCAAATCAAATCAAACCAAATTGATTTAAATCTCAAACTTATCAAACTTATTTGATTAGAATCAGATTGAATCTAAATTAAATTAAATTAAATTAAATTAAATTTCAAATAATTTGATTTGAATTTGAATTTAAAATTTTTAAATTTGATTTGACTGAATCAAATTTGAATTTGAACTGATTTAATCTAATTCGATCTGTGTAGAACACTAAATTTAAATTACAGTAAAAACTTATAATAGTTCAAATACATGTTATTTTATTTAACCTCATTTAACTAAAAACTAATTAGCAAAATCTGCACTCTTTTTAAATTATATCCAACTTTCTTAAAAAGAAATGATCACTAGACTACTTGATGTTAATCAATTTTGTAATACCCTTTTATCTTCCAGAAAAACTCCAAAAAGTAAAAGACAAAAAAGAAAGATAAGAAAAATTCACTAAATATATAAGAAAAAAGTCATAAATTCTAGGAAAACTAATCCAAAAAAGAAAACTTAAGTAAAGAAAAAAATTTTACCAAACTATCATCAAAAACAACACCTTTATTATGAAAGAAAATAAATTTTTTTATTTGATGAAACAGAAATTTCATCCTTTCAACTTGGAATCTTTAATCTTATAATCAAAATCACTCAAAAAATATAAATAAGTATTGCTGAATCTGATAGAAATAAATAACAGAATAAACAAATACCAAGTTAGTATTTTAATTAAGTATTTAGGGCAATTTCTTTAAATAAATGTATTTTAAAATAAGTAAAATATTATTTTTATAACGAAAAATAAAAAAAAAAGAGAAAAAGTTTTTCATATTAATATAGATTTATCAAATAATAATTCAGAATTACTAAATATACACAGTGAAATTCAATATAGTAATGGAACTATCCGTTTTAGTAAAAATATCTGGTATATTGAGACTTCCGGTATATCAAAAAATTTTGATATACCAGATTTTATATATAAATCACATGAAATTCCGTTATATCAAGTTTTTATTTGTATGATATGTGCGATGAACATTGAAAATTTAGATTATTTTTATTTAAAACATTATTTGAGAAATTTTATATATTGAAATTTACCAAAACTTAAAAAAATTTTGCTTTTTCTTACTATTTGAAATAATTTTTTATAAAAAAAAAATTATCATGTAGCTCAAAAAAAATGAGATTATCTGTATCACGTAAAAATACTGTAATTTTATTGGTTTAAAATTGTGAATCATCACGTATTCTGGTATATTGAACTATTTTTATTATAACTGTTCTATTATTTGTTTTGTTATAACTATTATTGAGATTTTACTAATAAATTCTGTTATATTAAACTTATTTTAATATATGTGATTTAGTTTCAGAAAAAAGTTCCAGTATAAGGCCAGTTTCAGTTTATTGGAGTTCTGTTATATCAAATTTCACTGTGTAGTAATTTCTAATGATTAATAAGGATTGATGGCCTATAATTAAAAGCAGAATACAAGATGACTTAGTTCTTATAATTTAAAAATTGAGTAATTCACCAGAAAATACATTCAAGGTTATAAGAGAAAAATTAAATCAGTTACTAGAATTACAACATGATGATAATAAATTTATTGATTTTTGCTCATTAGCTTTAGAAGTTAAGATTAGTACTAAATTATCCACTATATCAAAACAGACATTTGGATTTTTAAAATTAAAAAATATTTTATTTTTGGCTTCACTTCTGGATTTTTTTATTATTTACTTCAAAGAATTAATTTGGCTGCCAAGATGTAATGCTACTATAGTATAGAAAAAAAGAAAAGATATTGGAAGAAAAGATAAATTGAATTTATCTGAAAATATGGATCGGTACTTCAAATTCTCTCACAAACAAGCTAAATATCTAAAACAAGATAAATAACAATTAAAAAAGAATAATTTACAGATTTACAGGAAAATCAAACTGTAATTTTTGATGATATTCAATCCAAGCCAGATTCAACACAACATAAAAATCCATCAGATGAAGATTCCATCTTATTAAAGTGTTACAAAGTGGGAAAAAAACTCATGACCAGATGTGTTTATTGATTAATAATAATAACAATTGGTGGTATAGTAGTTGAGCTTATAAAAAGACAAAAAATATTGTTAACAATGTTGTTATAAATCTAACAACAACATAATTTGGATTATTTTTACTTTAATTTTTTATTTTTATTTTTAATTTTATACTTACCTTATTTTATTTTATTTAATTTTTTACTTTTATTTTATTTTATTTGTTACTTTTTACTATTAATTTTTACTTTTATTTTTATTTTTATTTTAAATTGCATGTTTATTTTTATTTTCTTTCTCTTTTTCTATTTATTATTATTTTTATTTATATTTATTTGTATTTTATTATTATTGTTATTTTCTTTAGTTGGTTTGTTATCATTTATATTTTGATGATCGCATCCTATTGGGTGGATATAGCTCATAATAATTTGTTTATATGAGCATAGGTAAAAATCCATCTATTGGTTAATTTTCACGTGATGATCAACACCCTGTTAGCCAATAATTTTGCTTTCACATTACCACAAAATTTAATAACCTTTATTTCTGAAATTACGCATAATTGATAAAGCAAACTTTTATTTTCGTGTTCAACCTGTGAAAATACTTTTTAAGAATCTTTAATTATGTAATAACCTATATAATAATCCATATAATACAGGAATAACTATACAATAACCTATATAATAACCTATACAATAACTACAAAATGTCAAAAAAATACTTGCAATTTTTACCATTACGCCTATTAAAAGAAAAATTCTAATGTACTTTGAGTATTATCAATTTCAGTTGATACAAATCGTGCTAGTAAATTTTCCTCTACATTATGAAGTGATCCAGATTGTTGATAACAATTTGAAATATCATATAATGGCTGTTGCATAGGAGGTATTTGAATCCTATTTTCTGCAAAGACTATTTTATTATTAGTGTAAATTTTAATAAAATTTCAAATTTTAAAACTTTACAGAAGATACCTAATATTTTTTCACTCAATTCAATATCAATTGTTTTATGAATATTTATTGTTTCTGCATTATCAAATTCACAGTCTTCAGACTGTTTCTCGTTCTTTATATCAAATTCATTATTTATATCTTCATCCATATGCAACCGATTGTTATATAACTGTGTTAATTCATCAATAGAAGTAGCTAGATAAGAATAACAATAGTGACATCGAAGACCTAGTTTTTGAAAGCATTCTTCATGATATGCATGGCCGCATATTAATACTTCTCCATTTTCATCTGTAAAATTGGCACAGTTAACATGATCACAAAACTTATTGATACTTGGTGGTACTGTTGAATGATATCCAATAGGTAATACACCAGCAGAAAATCGAGATTCTATTATGTACGAAAAATAATAATAAGTTTTTTTATTAACTTTACCCTCCATTTTTTTTTCTATTTGACCATTATTCCGCCATATTCCATCAAAAAAATCTAAAAGAAAAAGGGCAGTTTTTTTTACTAAATTGTCCAGATCTTTTTTTTTATATGGATAGTCACGCTTTGGTGCAAAAGAAGTGTTAAATAGATTATCATGCCGAAAATGATCCAAAAATAAAGCATCACGCCTCAGTGAATCGGCTGTTGATACTTTTGCATTTGTATGTCGTCGTAGTAAGCTATGGAAATTTTCTACAGCATATTCATCAAATTTATTCAAACTATTTTTCAACGTATCAATAATAGGATGCTGTGTTTGTTTCCAATAATGAATGTCTGATAGAAATGCCAGTAAGATTTTATCATAATTATGCCGATTAAATCTTCTCATTACAGTCCACAAACGAAATGCTGTAGAAATGTACTCTTCAAAATGGTTTCCTCGAAACAAAGTGGCGTAAATATCTAAAGAAGAAGGTATTAAATTATCGAAGATCGAAGGAATGTTAGATATCCTACGGCCTTTGATAATTTAAAACGTTCTTTTACATATTTTCTAATTAGTTGCCAGCCTGCATGCGCCAAATATAATAGTAAATTTATTCTCCATGGCTTGAGTTTCGCAGCCAACTTTTTTTTCATTCCAAACACCCTTCTATATATTAAATCAAAGAACCCCCAAAACACTAAGAAAACAGATTCTCTAGTGTTAAGTGATAGATGCAAAGGTCCCAAAAATGGGAGCAGATGAGTAATCTCTCTTGGGATGCTGGAGTTATCCGATTCTAATTTTTTTACAATGGCTTTTCTAATATAGAGCTGACCGGGAAAATCCGCAGAAATAGGAATAACATAATTATTCAAATACGTTTGTATTTCAGGTAATCTATTATGCATTTTAAATACATTAATGTTAGTTAAATTTTATTTTTAATTTAACCAAATGCATTTAGACTAACTCAATAAAGCTCTTTATAGCTTGAAGGTAGTCTTTTGTGTTTTTAAGATTTAATTCGATAAGATCAACAAGTTTTATTTCAGTAAACTTGCGTCCATATCTTTCGAAGAGATCAGCATCATATGAATGTACTATTAATGATTCCAAAAGACTTGACTCATTCGCAGTAGTAATGTCTTGAAATTGGTTCCCCAATGGGTTTTCAATGAATTGTAGCTCATGGCAAATGAAATCATATAATTTTCCCAAAGTGTTATCTTCAAAATAGAAGCATCAACCCCATTAGGATTATGTATAGAAGTATTACTTGAAGAAATATAGGGAATAGGAGTTATTTTAACATTATTGAATAATATGGTCGCCATATGTGAAATTTGGGAAATTGACGTTACAGATGGGATTCGTGTACCATGAAGGTTATGGTAATCATCAATGCAACCGATAAGAAGACTGTTAGACTATATATATAATAAAATTATGTTAAAATCGCAATTTTTTTTAAAAAAAATAATTTTAATTCGAGAATAAACTTACATGACTGTTAATATATGTGCGAACACTAGATTTATGATCATCTGCATTTTTTTTTAACATATTATAAACAGTTTCATACGTCGAACTCATTCCCATATTGGCTAAAGTGTTGATGCCATTTTTTGAAGTTCCAGATCCTACCATAAGAAGTCCTATCGCCATTTTCGTCCCACTAACTTGCTTATTACGTAACGCTGCCATTTGATAGCATAACATCATCACTTTTTGTTTAAGCATTTGTTTTGTTGCATGGTTTTTTTGTGTTGGATTCATAGATTGAAACAAAATATCAAAAATCCACGCAAATTGATATCCCGACTTTCAATTAACGCCACAAACTTTATTGGATCAAAAATAGGTAAATTGCCTCCCTTTTGGTGTTGATAAAGTATATTGGTCATACGAGCTAACTTGATCGACCAAAGAACTGTGAAAATCTTACGGGCTCTATTTATATTTAATGTTATTAATAATAATGTTATATACCAATTCTCGTATTTAACATTACCATTAGTTGAAGACTCCTTTAATTTAGTTATATATTCTCCCAATTCTAATTCTAAGTCTTTAACACGTTGCTCTAAAACTTCTAGATTGTGTGTATTATCAGCAAATCGCCAGTACAACTAACCTGCTTAAACAAATTCTTTTTGCTTTCCTTTGTATGATAAATCTTTATCAGCACTTTTTTTACTGTATTTTGATATGTTTCGTTTATAGGAAATAAGTTCATTGTAGTGTTTTATACAAAGTTGATCATCCACTTGCAATTGAACTGTCAATAAAGACACTGTGAGGACTGTTTTGCACCGCTGTAAGTGTTCTTAAAGTTAATTTTCGAAACTTTTCATTGGAATTTTGCAGTCATGGCAGCACAGGGGTATCCGTTATTTCGCTTGCAAAAACCTCTTGTCATTTGCTATTAAGAGAAGTCTAACCTAAAGTCGGATCTGTTTAAGCTAAAACCGGATCTTGGTTGAGAAAGAGCTGTTAAACTCTCATGTAAATTTTGGATGTATATTGTTATGTAGTGTATCACCACTTTTATATGAGTCTTTTACTCCTTTTTTTAAAGTAACGCATTACATATATTTGTCAATCACATAAATTAAATCACATGACTGATAAATCAGCCAATAACACGGATCTTTACCTATGCTGTTTATATGGTATATGAACTTAATATCAATAAAGTATATATAGATCATTAAAAAAAAAAAGTAATTTCTAATGATCTATTATATCAATCACAAATAGCACAAAGGAATTATTCATATTACCTAATATTCCTTTAAGGCAAAAGTATAAAAAAGAAAAAAAAACTTAAAGAAAATAAAAACTGCTAATTATTTTATTAATAAAATTATATTAAAATAAAAGGAACTTTTCTTGCAAACCCATTTTGATGATTTAAAAGATAGTAGATCAGTATTAAACCCAAAATTAGCTCCTATTATAAAGATTAAAAATATTAAAGTATTTAAATATAAAATTAATTAAGGTATTGCTAAATATCACCAGTGGTGATCATCACCATATGTAAAATATTTTTTGAATTTTCAAAAATTTTTGACTGAAATATTATTCTAATTATAATATAAATATTATTACTATATGTAAATTTATGGGTAGAACAAGTTTGCCTTAGATTATAAAGGCTGTTGTTTAGATAGTTTTTGAGAAAAATAGGAATGTTTGATTTTATAAGCAAAATACAATTTTTTGTTTTGAAAAAGATTTTTTTTAGTCAAATTTTCAAAATTTTAGTGTAATTAGTATCTACTCAGGTTTGTTTTACACATTTATTATTTAAATTAAAATTTTTGAAAAAAAATTTATGATGTGTTTTTTAACTCTGGCTAAAATTATAATTTTTGGCCAGAATTAAGTAGTATGGTGATGATTATCACTATATCCAATTAATTATATATTTACTGGATATTAATTAATAGGATCTATATTTGCAGATACCAATAATATCATATTTATGATATTTCTTTAACTTAAAAAAATCTTAATTTATTTACTATCTAAAAGTGAAACAAGATTATTTCCATTAAAATTATATGATAGAAGAAATATATGATAATAAGGATCAAGTTGAAAAAGAATATACTATACAAATAAATTTGAAATAATAGTAATTAGATAATACTATTAGGAAATATCTTAGCAAGGTAATATCTAGTCTGATTTCTTTACAAATAAAAGAAAAAGAGAGATTTTAAACTGCTCTCGATCTTTACCAGATTTAATAATAACAGCTTCATTATTTTTTAATAACCAATTACATCTGACTTTAATGATTATAAATGGTTATAAAGTCTTTAAAATTATTGTCTGAAGTGTAGTAAAGGACATTAATGGTTAGATACATTGTAATGCTAATGCAAGATATATCTGTCCATACGTGTGATTAACCAATAAGATGTATTATTGATTATTATCATGTGATCAGATTTTTAGTGACGTGTCTAACATGTGATTTTAAATGAGTGCTTTAGATATTACAATGAATCCCGTTACCTAGTTATAATTAAGTATTATATTAGGAAGTTTACAGATATTATATAATTATTAAAAAAAAGAATGAGGTAACTAAAATCTTATGTTATCTTCTATATATTAAAAAACACTGCAATCACGTGGGCGTTATGTTTAAATTAACCATATAAATAAGTCATTTGAATTGTGTAACCCTACTCCTATTCGTCGCAAATATTACACAATACCAAAAAAGGAAATTTTATTTCTGGCGAAAAACTGAAATTTTGAGTTACGCAGGATTCCATAAAAGGAAATTTTCAGTTACACGAATTTCCAAAAAAAGTAAATTTTGTCTTCTGTTACTTTTCAGAGAAATTAAAAAAATTGTGTTGCTCAAATTTCCAAAAAAGGAAATTCTTTGCAGATCTTTTAATTCTGGCCGGAATTACATATTAACTGTTGTCGTAGACAACAGGTGAACACTAGTACTTAATAAAATTATATAATTTAACAAGAGGAAGGAGAAAATAAGTTTATATTAAACTAATGATATTTAGTTGACCATTCATTATTTTTAATGTTTACTTCAATTTATCATAATATGCTTTTAATTAAATTAATGTAAGTTTCAGATGGAATTCTTTTTTACTTTTCTTGTAATGCTTCTTCAAATTTATAAGAATTTTATAGATATATAGATTATTTTTGAAGTCTTTATTTAAATTTATATTACAAATATTCAATAGGATTAAGATCTGGAAATTAGAAAGATCAATCTGAAAAAACTTTAATTTTTTCTATGCAATCCAATTTTTAATATCCCTTAAAGTATGAACTGGAATATTGTCATCCTAAAATGTATAGCATTGTTTGTAAAGTTTTAATTGAATGATTAAATAATTTTAATTGCAAAATCCTAGTATATACATTATATAAATACAATAAAAATACATTTATTTTAATTATCAAAATCAGAGAAATTGTTTTTTTTAAAAAAAAATGATAACTTATAATATTCAACTTTAAGAAAATCAAATAAAACTTAACCAGATACTTTTGGAAGGGTAGTGTATATCTGATATATATTTATTTAAAAAATAAAATAATATTATTAAAACAATTGATTTTTATTAAGAATTGAAATTATTATTTTAGTAATAGTAAAAATAATTTTACAGTTAACTTTCTCTAAATATATTCTCTTTAAATATATACATTATATATTTTCTTTAAATGCATCCTTCTATTTAGTTTTAAAGATTTCTCTTTTTAAATGTATATAGAATTCTGCTTGTTTATAAAATAGATCAATTTTAAGTTTAAAGTAAAAATTGTATATAAAATTCTTTGCAGATTCTACTATAAAAGAAAATTTTATGTTATACTAGTGTTCACCTGTTGTCTACGACAACAGTTAATATGTAATTCCGGCCAGAATTAAAAGATCTGCAAAGAATTTCCTTTTTTGGAAATTTGAGCAACACAATTTTTTTAATTTCTCTGAAAAGTAACAGAAGACAAAATTTCCTTTTTTGGAAATTTGCGTAACCGACAATTTCCTTTTATGGAATCCTATGTAACCCAAAATTTCAGTTTTTCGCCAGAAATAAAATTCCCTTTTTTTGGTCTTGTGTAACATTTGCGACGAATAGGAGTAGGGTTACACAATTCAAATGACTTATTTATATGGTTAATCTAAACATAACGCCCACGTGATTGCAGTGTTTTTTAATATATAGAAGATTATTATGACTTTTTTTTCTTTTTAGCTAATTAACCAATAGAATTTAACCAATAGAATTTAAGAAAGAAGTAAGGTAAAAATCATTAACAAAGAGCTAATTTTCTATGGTAACCTTTATTATAAGTAATTGGATCCACCTTTTTTAAATGCATATTTTTTAAAAATTTTCATTATAATTCCAAGGAGGATGTATTAAAAAGAGTTGACTGTATTTGAAATTTAAAATTAATTTTTCTAATATATTTGTAATATATAATATATGTTGTATTTATTATTAAATCCAGAATTTTTATAAATGATTTTTACATTTTATTTGATTTTTAAAAGAAGTTTTTAATGCTAAAAAAAACCAAATTTATGCTTTAGTAATTAAAATAATTTACAAGCATAACCAACCCTAATTTTTTTTTGTAATTTTAATATTCATTTGTCTGGTTATGTTGCAGCAAATTTCCTTTCAGCTTTTTATTTACTAGAATCCTCTATTATTTCTTTTTCCACTTTGATGACCATTTACAGTTCCACCATTAATGTGATTTTGATTTTCGAGCTTCTTTCTCAAGTGAGTAACGATTTTTTCTTGTAACCAAGCTTTGTCTTTTGGTACATAAGCATTTATCATCTGATCATACACAAGTGCTGCGAATTCTCTACATTGACCAATAAATCCTATTAGATCACCAACTTGATAATGAATATGACCACGAGTTGGATGTGACTCTGCGAGCCGCGTTTCATACATTGCAATTATAGCTGTAATTTTAAGTTTAAATTTTACAATAAAAAATAAGCCATAAATTAATTTGACAAATAAAATTTTTTATTTATACAATATTGTTCTTCTCTGCACCAACATATGTATTTATTTAAACTAGTTTACCAACCTTCAACCGCCAAAGTTATATTCTCGTGTTCAGTCCAAGTACGCGAATCGGGATTATTATCCTTTTGGAATAAGAGAAGAGTGTGCCCGTTCTATGAAATATTAAAAATCAAACGTTAAAGAGGCTGCAAATAATTTAAACTATAAGTTCAACATTTGATATTATAAACATACCATTATAAAAAAAACAATTTTATGATGTTAAAAAAAACTGATTCGCTAACAGTATTACGTATATCGAAGCCTAGAACATAAGTCACATACTTTGCATATTCTCGTTATAATTTTATATTAACTGATTTAATATTAAAATCAATGACTAACTAATCATATGATAAATAATGTTACAACGCAAAAAATTATTATTGCTCTTGGTGGATATTATTAATATAAATAAAATAACAATCAAGATTTGTATTAATTTTTATTATAATTATTTAACCAATATTTATTTATAGTCATCTCTTACGAGATATTATAAAATTTAATTTAATCAAATTGCCTTTACAGTCTCTAAACATTCCTTTGCTTTTATTTTAACTTCAGGATCTTTATGAATAAAAAACTTTTTTTTTTTAGTTAAATAAATTCAAATAAAAAGTAAAATAATAATATTACTAACCCATTTTTTCATCACGAAATTTTCGTTTGAGCAATTCGAATAAATCCAACAGAGTTTGCTATTATACAAAATATAAAATGTTAATTTTTGGTAATGGTTTGTTAAATTAATATAACGAAAATAAATTATTTGTTTACTTTTGAACTAGTTCCATAACTCGTTAACATCTTTAATGTTTGATTTAATAACATCAAAGATTTTATTATCCATTCTTGATTTCTTTTCGAAATATAAGCGAACCTGTTAAAAATATACTCGCTCATTGGCTTCTTGTTGACTAAAGCGATTACTGAACAAATTGCCACCGTTATATTCTCATTGGCTTTATCTTGAACTCCTTTACAACGCAAATTATTTATTAAAACTCTAGTATGCTTATTGAACTTTGAAATAAATTCCTTTATATGTTCTATCGGTGTATCGTCTATTATACGTCCAAGTAGTTGTAATGTCAAATCTAGATATCTTTGAGTCAGCGTGGTGATATCAGGAACATCGTGCGCATTAACGGGTACAACTTCAATTAATTTCACTAAAATTTTGTAACAATTATTTATTCCATTATTATTAGGTCGCCAACCCGCCCAATACATCATCAAATCTCTTATTAAAGATCTTGCTTGTTCTGGCCAAGGATTTCCTACGTAAATATTTTTATGTAATTCTTCAAAAAGTTCTAAATATTTTTCAATTGGGAAGTTTTTATCATTCGGAGAAATCACCGGGGTAGTATCTGCCCATTGTAACAAACTTTTTAGTTTTTTTGATATTAAATTTTGTCTGGGCGGTCTCAATTGTGATGATTGTAATGACCTCGATGATATCGATGCACGCTGAGAAATAACATTGCTTGATATGTTGTTTACAGTTGTTTCACAATCGCTACTAATTAGATCGTATTCATCCCGACTATTACTTTCAATACTTTCATCGCTTAAAATGGAAAAAGTATCACCATATACTTCGCATTCATCGCTTGTAATACTTTCTTCGCTTGAATCAGAAACATGATGATTACTACTAAATTCTGTCTCGTTGCTTAAGTCACCTTCAATGCTTATTACTGTTATATTATCATCGTTGTCACTTTCACTCCCTTCTTGATAAACATCATCAGAATAAGGAACATACTGATGTTGCGGAGCGTTTTGTTTCCTCAATGTTGTTATGAATGGATCGATATTTTGATAAATAACATTTCTTAATAAATTTGGTTTATTTGGTAATGCTGGAGTAATTTCGACATTTCGATATGATTCTTGTTCAGAACGCCGTCGCCGAAATTCCTGTGGCTCCTCTACGTCATTCCGTCGCCGAAATTCCTGTGGCTCCTCTATGTCATCCTCGACAAATAACAAATCTGTTTCGTCTTCGACGTAGCCACCGTAAGTTTCTAATGTATTGTTCTCTTTACGAAGGACTTCTTTATCTACTTCAACTGGTATACCTTGACTTTTAGCATGTATCCTCTCGGCAGTATATGGACGAAGTTGTTCAAATTTTCTTTTTCTCAAATTTCTTGGAGTGATTATTGGCATTATTCAAGTCGACTGATGGTTATACAGCGATTCTATTTATATATATATTTATTTTGCTTACCTTTTGTGGTATATGTATGTTATATTTAAAATGGAAAACGTGTCTGAATTAAAACGCGACTTGAGTTGTGATGATCTGGTATTACATTCGAAACTTACTCCACTACTTACTCCGAAGCCTTATTATATATAGCTGGTATAAAACGTGACGCGCGTTAGTAATAGTCACGTGAACATACCATAACCAAATAAAGAAACATAGCACGTTTCATTAATCCTAATTAAAACTGCTAGTAAAAAATTAAAAGTATGGTAGTCTTTTTTACTTAAAAATTTTGCTTATTTGTGCAAAATTTCACAATATTATGGCAAATTTCTTAGGAGAAAGTTATATGGATATTGATGATCCAGAAGTTCACGAAGATAATGACGTTGACATGATTATTGAATCTTCGAGTAACAAAGAGGACGATAAAGAACGTAACTTTTGGAAAGGCAGCACTAATGCTAAACCAGACAAGTTACCCATCAATAAAATTCTAGTCATTCTCATTAAAGTTAATAAGTACTAAACCTAACCTAACTATTATCCGATTAGATTTGAAATTGAAGAAGGCTCGTTGGAGCTTTTACGCGTTTTTTATAAGCGATTTTTCCCATATAAAACTTATTGTTATTGGTTAAATTATAGTATAGGTAGTGTTTATAACTGAATTATTTAATAACTCTATAAATGTAATTGCTTCATGCTATTTATTATCAACAGATCCGATGGACAAACCATTCCAAAATCGCGAATTTAATTTTGTTAAACCTGGTGATGATGAAGTTTATATGCGATACCTTTCATTCGATACTATCGAAGAATTCAAAAATGAAGTTTTAAGAGTTTGTCCAAAAAAAATTGATATTGGCGCGGTCTTCACAGCTAAAGTAATTTATCTTTAACTGATATTAACATATTATCCAAATATTTATTCGTCATATTTTAATAACTAGCCCAAAGAAAAAAAATCATTGAAACTTTCAGCCTTAAAGCCTGTTGAAAAAGAATTGATTTTTGATATAGATATGAATGATTATGATGAATTCCGAACCTGTTGCAGGTATTTTTTACGAATTCATTGATCAACAAAAGTAGCTAAAAGTCTTTCATATTCAATGCTCAAATTAAATTTAGTGGCGCCACTATTTGTGAAAAATGCTGGCAATTAATAGCGGTTGCTATTAAAATATTAGACTCAGCTTTAAGAGGTATATTATATTCTTCCATATAACCGTGTAAGGCTGTATTTCTGACTTATAGCTTTCCCACTTCAATACTAATAGAGGATTTTGGTTTTAAATACTTGCTCTGGGTATATTCTGGCCGTCGTGGAGTACATTGTTGGGTTTGTGATGAACGGGCACGTAAATTAAGCGATGACGAAAGAAAGTCAATAGCTTCATATTTAGGAGTTATTAAGGTATGAAACTATGTCATTTCAAATACTGCTTTTATTTATTTAAAATCTGATTTGTTTGTTAAAATCTGATTGTCTATTTTCATTCTTGAATTCATTTTACAGGGAGGTGCACAACAAAACAAAAAAGTGCATTTGTATAAGAATTCGTTACATCCTTCATTAACGTACTTATCGTAAAAGTCAATTATTATGATTAATGTGTACTTTACATTAGTTTAGTATATTGATTTATCATTATCATTTGTTAGTCGCGCTCATAAAATAATTGAGGAATACTTTGAACGAGTTATTTTGGAGGATCAAGAAGTATTGAAAGATGAACGGGAATGGACAAAAGTTCTCGAATGTATTCCAGATGATGGTAAATTTGGCTATCTCTATGTAAGAATTATAATCATTTCATATCTAATGTTCTTTAATATTAGGCGTAAGACGTAGGTTGGATGATGACTGGAGAAAAAATTCTTCTAGGCATTCGACTGAAAAATGGGATAATTTGCTTGCAGAACTAGAAAGTTCTACAAAAATGACAAAGGTAAGTTTTATTTGATAACAGTAATCGAAACTTTAAACCAACCAGATATTTAATATTTATAGAATCAAAAGAAAGCTGATTCACTTAGAGTTTGTAAAATTGAAATTATGCTTCAATACTTATATCCGAGACTTGACGAAGCAGTTTCTACAAAAATGATTCATTTGTTGAAAAGCCCGTTTTGTGTTCATCCAAGCACCGGTAAATTTATAGTATTAAGCACAATATAGCAAAATTATGTTGTGCCTCAGTCCTAAGGCTATTATAAAAACATACCTCCCTCCTTCCTTATAATAGGGCGAGTGTGTGTACCGATAATACCAGAAGAATGTGAAAACTTTAACCCTATGGTAGTTCCTACGATCTCCTCACTATATAATGAAATTAATGATTATGATAGGAGTCACGTAAAAAATGACGGAGAAAGAAGCTTACATGGTAATTAAGCAGCAATGTAATTGTTGTCATTAATAAGTCAAAAAATAACATGATTTTTATAGATTATGAAAAGACTTCTCTTAGTCCATATATCAAGTATTTTGATAAATTCGTCCAGAGTATACTGAAAGAAACTTTGGCAAAGAATAAAGGTATTTATAATTTCGCTAAGAGAGAGAAAATAAATTGGTATAGATTTAATAACATTTTTTTACATGATAGCTGCCATGCAAATGTCTATGGAATTCTGAATTCAGATTACTAAAAGGGTAATATTGAATTGCTGATTCATTATTTTGTTATAAACAATATTTTAATTAGAGAGGAGTTTATTAACGATTTTCTTTTTAAATATCAATTGTAAAATGTGAGTTAATCCTTGCAATTGAATCGTTTTAAATACAGTATTGCCAAAATTACAATTTCTTATTATAAGACCTTTTTTTAGCTAATACTTATGAAATTTATTAGAGGAATATCTGATATTATATATACAAAGTTGTCAATGTATCTTTACTGATCTTCATAAAATGCGGAGCTATTCTTATATTATGATTACCAGAAATATGTTTTTATTAAAAATGGAAATTACTAATTATAATATTCATATGAATTATAATTCGATAACAAACCATCCGAGAAGTCTAATTTTAAATAAAGAATTTTTCATTTTTTTGATTTCTTTTCTTCCGTTAATTCAATATTATCTTCTGGAACCTACAATCAAGCATTAAAAAAAATATCTAAAAAAAAAAGATACTTTAATATGATAACTTACATTTGGCCAAGTCTCTAATATATAGTCATATAAATCATCCGAAACATCCCCTTGTACAACAATTTCGTCAATTCCTTGATTATTTTTTACAACAGACGATCCGCATGCAAATTTTGATGCAAAATTTTTTGCAGCTTTCTTCAGATCAATATCTAAATATAATCAGAAATATTAATTAAATTGGTAAAATTTTTTGGGAAGAAAGGTTGATACGAACCAAAATTCTGTAAACCACCAACATTTGTTACACTTTTTTTTTTGTTTCGTGCAATCCGTGTAATTGTAACTTTGGAGGCCTACAATAGTCAATAAAATAATCTTAAACCCAACACTTTATTATTATTATTAAAGCATCCATATGTTAATTTACCATCTTTTTTTGCAGTTCGCGTTCTATTTTTGCAGCCTCTATAAAAACTGTCATTCATCAAAAAAAAATGCAATAACATTCAATTTACTGTACAATTACAATATCGCACCTTTGGCTTTCTTTTTATCCTCTGCATCATTAGTTGGTTTATTTTCCAACGATAAAGTAGCTACATCATTCTCAATATTCGCTATCAAATTTAAGTTTAATTTTAGACTCACATACTTAAACATGAGAATAACAATACAAATAAGCTTTACTTTGAGAATACAATTTATCGAATAATTCTGAATGTTTTTCTTGTAACCATTCTTTACATTTGCTTAGTGTTGGCCCGTATTCGCAATACTATTTGGTTAAATATTTTTAAAAGTCAAGCGTGAATAAATTTGAGATAAACCAAGTTTAAAGATAATACGTACCTCTGGAGGTAACGAACATACTAATATGGAAATGAGGAAATATAAGTAATCATTTAAAGTATGTCGAAAAAAAATCAATCAAATACCTCCACAGTATATCACTTGTACTGCAGTTGAAGCTGAAGTCGATGGTGCTGGTGTATCTTGTTCTGACATTTTTCTAAATTAAAAAAAGCTTACTACAGAATCAAATATCAAATGGCATTTCTCTTCTCTTAATCTGATTGGTTAATAATGTGTGGCACTGGAATCATGTGATTATTTATTGATTGCCTATTGTAATCCGACCATTTCTTGAAAAAAAGTGCAAAGATGGTTAATATTGGAATTATTGGTGTAGGCCTAGTAGGATCTGAATTGATTTCTCAATTATCTGCTCACATTTCTCAAAATGGGACACCTACTTTCAAAGTAATAGCTTTAATGAATTCAACAAAGCAACTCTTAAGCAATTCGTCATATTCATCACTTACTTTATCTTCCTGGAAAAATGACTTAAGTGCTAAAGGTACCACATCGAATCTCAATTCATTTATCAATTATCTTAGTGAAGCCCCAACTCCATCAATAGTGATCGATAATACATCATCACAAGAAATAGCAGATTCATATCCTCTTTTTATAGAAAAAGGTTTACACATTGTTACACCAAATAAAAAAGCATTTAGTAGTGATCTAAAACTTTACAGAGAAATTAGAGAAAAGGCTGCTGAAAAGAGAAGATTTATATATCATGAAAGTACCGTAGGAGCAGGATTACCAGTATTAAGTACTTTAACAGATTTAATAAGAACTAAGGATAAAATTATTAAAATTGAAGGAATTTTTTCGGGAACTTTAAGTTATATTTTTAATGAATTTTCTAAATTGGATGGTGAAAAAAAAAATTTTTCAGAAATTGTTAAGATTGCCAGAGAAAATGGATATACCGTAAGTGGTTATTAGGGATTGATAATGGAGATAAATGGAAATTGATTATTATTGATTGTTTTTAGGAACCTGACCCACGTGATGATTTGAACGGATTAGATGTTGCTCGTAAGGTAATAAATAATATAATTTACTTTATTATCATTTTTTAACTTATTCAACGTAATTTTTTTTTCCTCGTTAGGTTGTTATTTTAAGTAGATTGACAGGAAAAGATTTGTCTTTAGATACATTACCAGTTGAAAATATAGTTCCTGAATCATTACGTACTTTGGATAGCGCGACAGAATTTATGGCATCATTAACTCAATATGATGAATATTTTCAAAAATTAAACACCACTGCTAATAATGATCAACAAGTATTACGATATATTGGTGTTATTGACCCAATTGGTGACAAGAGTGAAGTTAAATTGGTTAGGTATGTTATAATAAAAAATTTTGTATCACTATGTCACCTTTTTAATTATAATGAATTTCTTTGAAATTTTAGTTTATCATCTTCACATCCATTTGCTGCACTTAAAGGTAGTGATAATATTATTTCCTTCACCACTGAAAGATTTCCCAGTCCCTTGATTATTCAAGGTGCTGGAGCTGGTGCGGCTGTAACTGCATTTGGCATTTTCTCTGATTTATTTAAAATATCTGATAGAACATTATTTTGAATAACAAAAAAAAGTATTGAAGCTGAATTTATATTTTTTTATTTTGATGTCTTATAAATAAAATTATATATCTTTTTCTTATTTGAAATCATTATTAATCTTTGTTAGCTTAATATTTTGGATGACGATATTTGTCAGTATCAGAATTTCTTGTCAAAAAATAAAACAGTTAATTCGCCTTTATTATGTAATTTGATGTACTATTTACATTTAAGTTAGTGGATAATCCTTTTTAATCTTTCCAGCATTACCAATATTGTTATCCTTTAAAACTGCTAATCTCACCCCAATAATTCTTGTTATTAAATTTCTGTTTATAATAAGTTATTATGAAATAGTCGTCTATGTTTTAATAAATACTAACATGACTTTCTTGATGTTATCCGCTATGTTTCCTAGTGCGTTAAGTGCTAGAAATCTTAAATTTGGCAAGTAAATATTATTGATACTTACCTTAAGCAATTACAAATATCACTTGTTCTTCTCTCTAAGATCCAATTTAATATTACCATTGATCGTGACGTGATAAATAAGTCTAGATGCGAATTTCAGTTTCTACTATAATTTAATATTCTAAAGGTTAAGATCAGCTTGTATATTAAATATCAACCGTAATTATACTAATACACAACAACTATTTAATCGTTTTCTAAGTGATTTAACAATTTCTTCAATTTCCTATTGTACTTTCATATCATTATCTTCATTATCTGATACTTTGTGGCTAACATTAATTTGTAAGGCTCAAAGCCTAGTTTTCTCCTCCTCGTTTTCTTGGCGAATCGATTGCGTAAAGTGATTTTGTGTAGTGTGACTATTCATAGTTTACTTTTATAGTTTAACTCGCAAATGTATCTGAAAAATAAAAATACCGGCATATGAACTTTACAATTCACGTGATTAGCTAATTCCCGTTCTTATCAAGGCAAAACCATTAAACTAATATTAAACCGTAGCTTTTTCAGTGACAAAATGAACCGTCTTTTTGGAACCTCAAAAAAGACACCAAAACCTTCATTAAATGACGCTATTGCTGCTGTATGTATTGACTTAAGCACTTCTCGTGTTCCTTTTAGTTTTTAAAGTTCTTTTACTTTATATTAGACGGATAATCGAGTTGATGCCGTTGAGGTAAAAATAAAGAAACTTGACGCGGAATTAGCTAAATATAAGGATCAAATGAAGAAAATGCGTGATGGGCCAGGAAAAGTAATTCAAAAAAACCAATTTTTCTTTATATTCTCTTTTAAATTTTCGAGAATTGAACTTTGAATTTTATCAATTTAACTTCGGATATTTAGAATGCAATCAAGAATAAAGCGTTACGAGTTCTAAAACAAAGAAAAATGTAAGTATAATAATTAATCAGATTACTTTTAAACATTTTGATATTTAGTTTATTTTTGTTATTTTCTTTTTCGTATTCAGGTATGAAACTCAACGGGATCAACTTCAACAACAATCTTTCAATATGGAACAAGCAGCTTTTACCACCGAAAATTTACGTAATGTAATTTCCACAGTTGATGCGATGCAAATTGCTAATAAAGAAATGCAAAAACAATACAAAAACATAGACATAAATAAGATTGAGGTAACACAAATATTTATTTTATTCTTATAATTCTTGTAAGTTTCAACAAAATTTTCAAACTTAATAACTTAATTCTAGAGTATTCAAGATGACATGGAAGATTTATTGGAACAGGCTAATGATATACAAGAATCACTTGGAAGAACATATGGAGTTCCTGAAGATATTGATGAAGATGATTTGGAAGCAGGTCTGAATCAATTTTAAAACATCCTGTGCAAGGTTACAATTACTTATTATACCAATTTAAATTTAGAACTGGACGCTTTGGGAGATGAATTGAATTTTGAAGAAGAAGAAGAACCATCATATTTACAAGAAACACCTGAATTACCAAATACTGGACTTGGAGAATTGGATAAGACAGAGGTAAAGATAAATTAAATTAAGGCTCTTTTATTGTTAACATTAAGATTATATTTAATTATTTTAATTTAAATTATAGCCTTCCAAAGTAGATGAATCAGGATCAGAGACTCTATTGAAGAATGCTGTATAGAATTATCTAATTTAATGAAAAATAAATTATTTAATATTGTTTGTATAATACTCATGAAACAATTTTTAAATTAAGCTTTGTGGTAATAAATATTAATACAATAAAGGAAATTTAAATACTCTATGAAAGTGGGGAAAAAAATAAATTTAAATATCTATAAGTTCATTATCTAATCTATATTTAATTAAATCTGCGATTGTAATTAATTTTAAATTGTGTTCATCTGCAAATGCACGACAATCATCACGTCGCGCCATCAATCCATCATCCTTTACCAATTCACAGATAACTCCAACAGGTTGCAAATTTGCTAATTTACACATATCTAAGCAAAAAAAAATCAATTATTAAGAGAATTAAAAGACTTAGAATCAATTTTTTATTTAAAGAAAATTCATACCAACTGAAGCTTCTGTGTGTCCAGTTCTTTTCAGAACCCCACCTTGAGTATATCTCAATGGAAATATATGACCTGGTCTATTAAAATCATTTGAATTCATTATAGAAGGATTAGCAAGTGAACGTGCCGTTAATGCACGATCATGTGCTGATATTCCTGTTGTTGTATCTGTAAAATAATATCAATTATAAAAGTAAATTCTTACGAAAAAATTTTTAGTGAAAAAAAAAACACCTTACTATGCTTATAGTCTACAGATATCGTGTATGCAGTTTTCATTTTTTCAGTATTGTTTGGAACCATTAGAGGCAATTCAAGCTGCTCTAACCGTTCTGGTGTAGTCGGTACGCAGATTAACCCGCTAATAAATTTATTGTTGTTAAAAAAATTCGAGAAATTAAATATTCTCACCAGCGAAAGTTACCTCGTATATCGAACCATAAATGCCATTTTCTCTGTAGTAATTTTTTCTGCTGCAATAACTAAATCACCTTCATTTTCTCGTTCTTCATTATCTACAACTAAAACAAATTTTCCTTGGGCTAATATAATAATAAATTTGGACATAAGT
The DNA here is from genome assembly GCF_026210795.1 of Rhizophagus irregularis. NCBI lineage: Eukaryota > Fungi > Glomeromycota > Glomeromycetes > Glomerales > Glomeraceae > Rhizophagus > Rhizophagus irregularis. Next base: position 1,134,601 of record NC_089455.1, read on the forward strand.
CTGAGGACAACGTGTATAACGAGGAAGTACCATAAACATACCGAAATCCGCGAGAGCATCCGGAATGGAATCAAACCGAATTTTACTCTCTACTTTTGGTGTGGTAGTTGTAGTAATCCCACTACCGTTCTTATATAATAGTACGCATTCTTTAACCATTTGTGTGATAAAAATTTGATAAAATAATAAAGTTTATTAAGGAAAAAACAAGAAGGATTTATAGATTTTTTTCATTCCTAGATCTTGATTTCGCATTAAGATTTCTGGATTTGTCATCGTAGCTTACTAAGCCAATTCAGAAATAATAAATATGATGGAATAAAAAATTATCCATCTAACGTGATATAATTCTATTGCGCTAATTGTTTCCAAAATCATGTTCTAACCCTCACTAATACTACAATAATTAACGTCAATTAAATATTAAATAATATAAATATATTTATATACATTATCTGTTATATTATTTAATGGTTTACATAAATGAAAAAAAACGTAAATATTGACTGAAGTTTACTCTTCGGATTTTTTTTAAATTATTTTAAAAATCTTCATTATTTTAATTTATTTTTGAAGGTGATGTCTTCTTTATACTTGTTAATAAAATTCAGGTATCTTTTCTTAACCTCCTGGTGTTTCTGGGGACTTGAAAATTGATATATGTGTAGTACAAAGGCATTTTGGTCTAAATCGTTACTGTAAATTATTAAAATTCTCAATTTAGGCCAATTCCAAAGATCGGCACATAAGACTAACTGGTTTTCGAACCCAGTTTATTATGACAAATAAACTTGGCGACTTTATATTGGTTTAAATATACATTCTGTCAATGTCAAATCAAAGTGTAACATAATTCTTCAATTCTTCACGGGAAATTAATCGCCACGCCAAATTTTTTAAAAAAAAATTTATGTATAATAACTTTATTAATTATTAATTTATGAACAACATAATACATCGTTGTTATCAACAGGAATGGAAGGCAGTACCTTAAATAAAGACCAAAAAATAGCTGGTTCTGCTGCCGCTTTATTTGACGATTCTTCTAGTCCCTTCGACGCATTCTTTGCTTCGGACACCTTTCCAACATCAACTCAACAAGACGACCAGTCTGCTGCTTCCTTTTTTGATAGTCTAGCTAACGAACAGCCCTCTCAAACTCAACAGACAACTAAAGACTATCCGTCTTATTACGAATATAATCATAATTCAAATACAATACAGGAGAATGCCTACAGTCCAGTGGCAACTACAACAGGTGCTCAATATTATAATTCGACGACAGGATATGATTATAATAATTATTACGGTGGACAATATATCTCCACTAACACTAATGGCGTTACAGAAGGAATGAATTCTTCTATGGACCCTCAATCAACTGTCGCTCAATATCAATATAGTGACTATGCATATAATTATGATGCTTCGTATACTAATGACCAAGTTTATTCGCAATATAACTATTCACAGCAACAGCAATATTATGATCCTAATGATCCATACGCATACTATTATTATCATGATCCGGCATATTCTCAAAATAATGCACAAAGCTCAATTAATGTAGAACAACAACAAAATTCGTTTCAAGGGCTTCCAGATCAGCCACATTCAAACCAATATGAAGAAAAGGAAGAAGTAGATACCCTAAATAATATGCGAATGAATAGTGTTGATAAAAGTACGTATAATGAATCAAAACAGTATGTAAATGATGTGTTACAACTCAATGCAGAACTTGCCGATGCCCCACTTGAATCGTCAACTAGTGATGTGAATAATTTTAAAAATCAAGAATTTTTCCCAGATAGCGGTGAGGGAGAAAGAGAGAAGGGAGAAGAAAGAGAGAGTGATAAAGAAAATAGGGAAATGTCGCGAGAAATGAAGCATTCTACAAAGAAAAAATCCATTGATATTATGCAAGAGCACCCAACTATATCATCATCAAACAATTTGACATCATCAAATAATGAGGATGCTGCTGCAGTTGCTTTAGTTGAAACAATAGAAACAAATCAAGAAAGTGTCACAGTTACTTCTTCAAAAGTTGAAAATGATTTTATCGAAAAAGATGGCAAATCGAATGATTTAGAAAATGAAGACCAAGAAGTAAATATTATTCATGGAGATGACCATGATATATTCGAATATCAACCTCATGAACTAGAAAGCCATCCAAAATCAGAACCTTCACAAGTTGAACCACCTATTTCATCATTACAAGACAAATCAAAAATAACATCAGAAATATCAGACGCGAATGAAATAGAAGAAATTAATGATAAATCAAAAGATGAACAAACTAAATTGGATGACTTAGATGATTTAGTTCTAGGATCGACAAATAAATCTGGTACTTCAAAAGTATTATCGTACATAGAATTGGAAGGTGTAGCTAACACACAAGAGAGATATTCAATTTCAGCACAGGATAGTGATTTGACAGCTTTAAATTCTTCGTCGTATCAATATAATTATTCTGATCAAGATCATCAGTATAATGGACAATGGGTTTCGAATGACGTAAACTATCAGTACCAAGAATATGATGCTAATCAAATAATAGGAGACACTACAACTAGCTCAGAACAAGTGGATTATAAGTACAAAGAAAATGATTCTGATCAAACCACAAGAGACATTGTAAATTACCATTACGAACCCGCCACCACTGAAAAGGAGCAATCTATAGAGCAATATTCGAATCGAGCGGGTGTTGATGACATCAATCAGTCGAATTACCAATACGACTCTAGTCAAACGACGGTAGAAAATTCTTCTGACATATATCATAACCAATCTACCGCGGTGGATGCCACCATATATCAAGGTTATGATATGACTGTTGATGCCACAGCCGAGCAAGAGCAATCCAATTATCAATATCAGATATATGAGACTAGTCAAGCAACAATAGATAATAAAGATACAACACACCAAGCAAATTATCAATATACAGGATTTGATACAAATCAAATTACCAATCAGGCGAGCAAAGACCAAACTAATTATCATTATCAAGAATATGAAACAAGTCAAGTTGATACAAAGACTGGAACAGATCAATCTAATTATCAGTATTATCAAGGATATCAACCTATTACCCCTTCTCCACAAACATCTCCCCCTCCAATATCACCATCTCCAAAAGGATCAAGTTTAATATCCTGTCCAGATCCTCAATGTGGGGGTGGAAATAAAGTTACTGCTAAATTTTGTTCAGATTGTGGAAAGCCGATTAATGTTATTATGAACTCGATAACTTCTGCAGTGAATATTTCTGAAGTGACCAATCTTTATAATAATTTGAATGCTTACTCCAAACAACCTCTACCCTATAGTCATTCGCAAGCTTCATATTCAGTATCATCATTTGCGTCTTACGGTAATCAACTTACTTCAACGAATGATACAGAAAGAGATACTGGCGTTATATTAGATACGTATCATCTAGGCCAACAATATTATAGTTCTGATGATATAAATGATCCTCTAGGAAGATCTAAGGGATGTCGGCCTATTGTTGCGTTTGGATTTGGAGGAAAGATATATACTATGTTCCCAAGAACAGTTCAACGCTTTACTAACACAGATTATAGTACGCCTATTACTAAATCTGCACCTGGTGCCTTTACCATTCGTGTTCTCAAGGATATCATTCCTGTATCAGACATTGCCGATTTTCCGGGTCCTTTGCTTATGGACAATAATAGAGGCGGTGTAAAGGCTAAAAAGAAAAATGTATTAAAGTTCTTAAATGATCAGATTCAAGTATCAGAAAATAATATAAGTTCTTTCAATGGCGGAGAAGTCGAAAAGGAAAAATTGGAATCTATTTTAATTGTCTGGAATCTGTTTAAAATAATGTTTGAGAATGAAGGCGCGTTAATCGGAAGGTTAGTTTAAATTAATTTATACGTGAATTCAAAGAAGGGTAAAGTTTTTAAAACATTCTTATAATTATTATGTGGGAAATTAAATAGTCCAAAAGTTGAAGAACTAGTGCGTAAAATTTTAGTTCCATCCGCGTCTAAAAGTAACGATGAAGCAAACTTTACAGTTCCTGCAGACACAGGCTTTGATACCCAAAAAGGCTTGCCACAAACGCCAGAAACTTCTTCACTTACATATTCTGTTTCAGTAAAGTCTGTTGACAAGTTGCAAGAGATGCTATTAAAAGGTGATCGTATTGCAGCCATTCACCATGCTATGAATGAAAATTTATGGGCACATGCACTAATAATTGCCAGCTGTGTCAATAAAGAATTATGGAAAGAGGTTGTTACTGGGTTTATTAAACATGAAATGGGCACCCATATTGGCGAAACTTCTGAATCCAACGGAAGAGAAAGTTTAAGAGTACTATATTCTTTGTTTGCTGGCCAAGGACAAAACGCAGGTACGCCAAATTATATAATAATTTTCAAGTAAATATTTTCTTTTTACAACTTTTTAAAGCAACTTATTAAATGCAGTTGAAGAATTCCTGCCGTACAATAATTTACTTACGGTTGCTCAATCGCCAGTTACAGCCATGATTCCTAAATCACATTATAGTCCTAATACAAATGCACCTTATGTTGTTTCTAATGTTACAACACCATACACCTCTTTATCAGATCATAATACTCCGCTTGATAGTTTAGTAAAATGGCGAGAAACGATAGCAATGATTTTAGCAAATCGAGCACCAGGAGATAATCAAGCAATTTCTGCTCTCGGAGATATGCTTAAAGAGTATGGATGGATTCATGCTTCACATATCTGGTATGTCGTTATACTGATATGTAATTTAAACTTAATTGACTTCATTATAAATTAACCATTATTTATTATTAAAATTATAGTTATATATTATCACCTAATGCATCACTTATATCTGGCTTTGATGCACCCAATGTTCGATTTACACTACTGGGCAATGATTATACACAAAATCTTCTCATAAATAATTTTTATAATTGGCAATCATTACGTATGACTGAGATTTATGAATTTGGACTTTCACTGAATAATAGCGATGGTGGACTACCTCATTTGCAAGCATATAAGCTGCTTTATGCATGGTGGTTGGCTGATTGTGGTTATTTAAACGAAGCAAGAAGGTTAATGTTTCTTAATTCCATTTATTTTGATTTTCAGAATATACTAATTATCTATCTTAATTTCTTTAGATATTGCGAATCGATTGCAAATATTGTAAAGATTTACACTAAAGGTTCACCATATTTTCATGGTTGCTTCTTACAAAAATTGAAAGATTTAACGCAACGACTACTTGAACATGGAGGAGGAGGAGGGTAAGCGATTAAAATCTACGTATATAATTTAATACGCATTTGAGATAAACAAAATTTTTTGATTTTCCATATTATTAATTAGCACCAATGAATCTTCTTCATGGCTCTTTGCCAAAAAAATGCCAAAAGCAACTCTCGATTCTCTGTGGGGTTCATTAGAAGGAAAGTTCAATAAGTTTGTTGCTGGAGATGTAATAGATGAAAATGTTAGGAAATCTTCATCCTCGAGTACCTCCGAAACTATTGGACCATTTTCACATTTTAGTTCCATCACCCATCCCACTTCTGAAGTGCCATCTCGTAGTGTATCTGCTTCAGACTTTCGTCCTATCCCCAATCCTACTGTAGATATTCGTCGTGCAACTACCCCGAGCGCAGTGGTTCAAAAACACTTAAATGGAAATCAGCGAAGATCGTCAACTCCTGGTGTTGGACTAGTTAACGGTGGTTATAATGATAATTTTAGCCCTACTACATCTGATGGTCAAAATACGATTTCTTCCGTCCCTGAAAGAGAATCTCTTGAAACGTCTCCAACGGATGACAAAAACGGTTATTATGGACATTTTAAAAGGCAGGACCAACAATATTCTGGTTCTTACGGGTATTCCAGTTATAAACATTTTGATAATAACCAACAATCAGTTACGGATAATGGATATGCATACGGTGCTAGTTCTAATGAACAACAGTCAGGCTATAATGATACTCCATTATCGGATTATTCTGGTGTTGAAACAAATAAACAAAATCAACATCAACAACCTATTTATTCATATTATCAACCATCGGAAGCGTCTTACAAAAATGATTCTGCATGGTGGAATGACCCAAATTCTGATTCTACCAATATAATTGAGGATCAAAAAGCAGACCAAACCCAAACTGATGATATTGGTGAGGGTGAATTCATATCTCTCATGGATAATAATTTTACATTTGTTCCAGCACCAGCACCAGCACCAGCACCATCAACGACAGGCACTTCAAATCAAAATAATACTTTGGATGAGGATTATGATGATTTGGGTTTAGGAAATAATTCGTTTGGATCCAAAAAGAATAATGATCAAACTACAGATTCTGTGACTGACATAAGCAATAATAGCCATGAAACTAAACATGATATTTCTCAAACAGAACAAAAAAAGGAAGAAAAGCAGGATGAACAACAGGGTATGATAATACATATTTATGTGGTCAATTTATTGTGTTATTATCCCTATTTATACTATAAATTTTTCTTGATCTTTAAATAGAAGAAAAGAAAGGATGGTTTGGAAGATGGTTTGGAAAGAAAGAAGGTGGCAAAACTGCTAATTTAGGAGAAGAAAGTTCATTTTACTATGATCCAGTTCAAAAAAGATGGATTAATAAGAAGGTAAGAAGCTTTATATCAAATGTTATTCATATTTTAAATTCTAAAGAATTTTCGTATTGTTTGTTTATCTAGGCTGGTAATGAGCCTAATAATACATTAATGCCACCACCACCTCCTCCGCAACGTTCAAAAACAACATCACCTCAGTCCTCATATTCAGCGATGAGTTCAAATCCTAACAGACAATCATTACCTCCTATGGATAACAAAAATCTTGCAGGCCCGCCAATTAGTGCTACACCACCACCACCAAACAAAGGTGGCCGTGCATCAAGTGCAAGTATGAGACGGGGTGTCAGAAGGTAACACATTATTTTATTCTGTAAATTTCTAAAATATTATATAGTAACATTGTTATTTAAATTCTTAGATATGTGGATATAATGAATCAACCACCGCCTAATTAAAATTGAAGTAATATTTAATGTTAATAGGTTCCATGTAAACAAATTAACATGGGTTGTATGATATATTTTATTTACTTTATTTTTGTATTTTATTAAACCAAAACAAGACAATGCAATTTCTTTAGAACATCAGTTTATTTGATTTTATTATTTATTTTTTATTTTAATAATTTGGTTTTAATTTTATTTATTTGTTAAATTTAGCTGACAAAAAATAAATAAATTTGTAATTAACAAAAATATTATTATAGATAATATTCCATTAAAATTCAGAAAATGCTTAATAGGATCCAGACAATTATAATAACATTATACTGAAAATTCATCGTTATTATTTATATTAATAGTAAAAAAATATACAAAATTTTTCATTATTATATGGATTTATTTATTAGAAAAATTTATTTTTTTTTTTATATTAAATTATAAGTCAACTTATTGAGAAGACTAAAGAAAACTAATGGTTTTTCTATTACTTATCATAGTAACTATCCAAAAAAATAAACCAACCTTATTATAAATAAGCCAATGTATTTTTGAAAAAAAAACTGAAATTTCAACTTTAAAATAACAAACACTTAGATAAAATAAGAAATGTTAACAATATAGGAAAAATCAAAATATTTGGCATGAAAAAGAAAAAAATAAATAAAATATTACCTGGTGGTTCTACACTTCTACTGATATTCCTATTAAAATGCTTGATATCATTACCCATTAACATAAGCATGATTCTTTGACAACCAGAAACTTTGGATCATTTCTCAAGACATCTCCAAGGCTTTTAATTCCATAGACCTTAATATGCTTAAATTAGCCTTAATTAAACTTCATATCCCTGCACTTTTAGTGCAATTCAAAATCCTCACTTGTCATGGTGATTCTCCTTTTTATAGAGTATGTATTAGACTATTAGTATTGACTAAAGAGAAATTATTTCACCTTTTCTCTAAGTAATTTACTTAGATCCCTTGCTCATAGTATTAAGACAAGAAGTGTGTGATCTATTCTTACTGAAATCTTCAACTCTTCTTGATTATTCTTCTTTTTTCTTTGAATAATACTCCTTACCTATCTTTCATCTTACATTTATGGATGACTTTACCCTGATTGCTTCTTCAAAACTTGAGATCAAAAATCGCTTATCTATAACTGCTAAATTTTATACTTTAAATAATATGGGAGGTGGTCAGTAGAAAAGGGGGAAATCCAAATTTTGGTCAAAATTTTTTTTATCAGTTTACTTTGCCAATCATGGTCATGGGAACAAAATTAGCTTAATAACCAAAAATCTTAAAATTTTTAAATTTCCCTCTTTTCTACTGACCGCCTCCCATATTCAAGCTAACTCAGCCAAATATGTTTTACTTTTCTTCTCTTATCCTTCTTCTTCAGTTTCTTTCTACCTTTTCCCTTCTCCTTTAATTCCAAATGGATCTCTTACTCTTTCTTTTTTGGATTTTGAAACTTCCTTTCATTTTCTTGATGTTTAGTTTTCTTTTTTGACTTCCCTCTAATTTGTATTAAAACAAGTCTGCTTTATGATTAAAGATATAGCTGCCCTCCTTAAACCTAAGAAATTGTTTGCACATCATGTGACCTATTTGTATAATACCATTCTTCTTTTAAAACTGGAATTCAAACTGCAAACCTCAACATAAAACTGACCTTGCATTCACTATTCCATTGACTTTGATATTTTTAAAACTGCCTTTTTCTGTTCAGTAAGTGTTTTGTTATTTTCTTTTATCACACATTGCTTTCTGACAGAAAATATTTACTTACTTTGATTTTAAGGATTTTGCCAATTATACTATCTCTTATCTTCAAGAATATTTAGGTGCTGAAAGTTATCTTACTACAATTAACTTGGAATCTTAGTTTCAAATCCATTCACTTCAAACTCATTCTTTGTTTAATTCTTTACTCTTCTTTTCGTGATTGAACATCATATAATCCTTTTCTTTAAGATAAGATCTGTAATCAGTTATTCCACTCTAATCTATCATCTCACAATGATTATTTTAAATAAATTGAAATTTGTGAAAAAATCTCAATCTTTTTATTTAAGTCCAACTTTTCTTTCCATGTGAGACATTCCTTCTCCTATAGTCTGATCTTTGTTATTTAAAAATCATTAGAAAAAAAGGACAAGTTTCTGCTTGGTTTATTTATTTAAAAAATAATATTCTTTCTTTTTCTATTTTATTTTCTTTTTCTTCTCAGTATATTAATGACTTCTCTTTTACTTTAGCTTCTCCTCTTTTATTAGATATTACTGTTTCTAATGAAAAATATTACTCTTAATAAGCTCTTGCTTATAATCGCATTGCCAAACTTTTACTGTTAGTTGAGTATATATCTTTTATTTAAAGAAAGGCTTTACTATTATGTTACACTGGATTTCCACTTCTAATAATTCCTTCTCTTTTAATCCTTGTTCTAATTGCTTTCGTAATGTTTCTAAATATGCTACTATGTAAAAGATCAAATGACGCTGTACTAGTAAGCATTATTTTTTTTGAGTCATTCTTTCTGATGCAGTTGCATATCCTACCAGAAATGCTAAAGTATTCGCAACTGGCCTTCCTATTTCTTTATCTTTCTCTTTAATATATACTACTTTATTGGTGAACAATCACTTTACCTTTTCAACCTTTTTGTTAAATACTGAGTTTCAATCACTGGATGATTGTAATAATCTAGTTAAACCCTTTCTGATATCCACTTCTACTTTATATATTCATTAACAACTCTGTAGGACTAGAACAGGACCCCAAACAATACTGATACAACTCACATTTGAGTTTATGTAGAGTTTATATTAAAATTTTTCAAAAGTTGCGTAAAGATGTTTTCAAATTTTGTTATCCTACATACCCTGTTTTTAATACAACTAGTAATTCGATTTTAATAAAATTTATATCATTAGATTTGTCTTGATGAGAGAATTCTAATGATAGTAAAATCGAATTCCTAACTTCAATATTGATGGTGTTATGCCATAAAATGTATTTTTACTTCAGTATTTAAAGTTTACTTGTAAGTTAGTTATATTAGTATTATTTGGGGTTTTGTAGGGCTTCCTTCCTCCATGACTTCTGCTTGTACTAAAGCTCTAATTGGATCAGTTCTAATCCAACAACCCAGACCAAAAATTCGGATTGGTCCAGTCTGGGTTGATACTTCAATCCAGACCAAAAATTTGGATTGGTCCAGTCTAAGTTGATACTTCAACTCAGATCAAAATATTCAGTCCGGTCCAGTCCAGTTTCAGATTATAAATCTAACCCAGACTGAATTAAATGGGTTGGACCAGACTGGACTGATAAATATTTTCGCAATGGTTTATATTAAAACCATTGCAATTATTTAATTATTAAATAAAAAAATGTTGCATATCATTTTTTTTAACATATTATTATAAAAAAAATGTTTGCACAACATTTTTTTAATTAATTTTAAGAAAAAATGTTGTGAAACGTTTTTTCTAAATATATTTAATTAAAAAAATGTTTGCGCAACATTTTTTAATTAATTTAAAGAAAAAATGTTGTAAAACATTTTTTCTAAGTATATTTAATTAAAAAAACATTTTCGCATACATTTTTTAATTAACTTAACGAAAAAATGTTGTGAAATATTTTTTCTAAGTAATTATAATTAAAAAAACATTTTCGCATTATTTTTTATTATAGGACCGGACTGAACCAGACTAAAATAACATGTCTGGTCCAATCTGGTCCTAGATTCTCCTTTTAATATAAACCAGACCAAACTGAAATAAACTAATTTTTCAGTCCAGTTTTAGGTTACTTCCCAACTGAATCAATCCAGACCATTTAGAGCTTTAGCTTATACATAATAATTTGGGCTAAAAATTTAACATATGTTAACTTATATAAATAATGATATAATTATTACTTTATTTATAAACAAATCTCAACTGAGATCGATAAAATAGGATTTTGTACTACTTAACACTATGTCCAATTTATCTGAGACTAAACGCAATTAAATTATTAGCCTATTTAAGGGTGGAACCACAAAAGTATTTATTACTAAAACACTCAGCTTTTCTAAGACAACAGTTCTCCAAACTATTAATAGGGATTGGAACTGTCAAAAAAAAGCTTAACCGGTTAATAACCGGTTAATTAGAGCGTCTAACCGGTTAATAGTCGGTTAATTAATCGGTTAATTAACCGGTTAATTTGTAATGAGGCTACCCGGTTAATAACCGGTTAATATATAAATTTTATATTTTAACGTGTGTTTAGAGGCCTATTTTTTGTATTTTAACGTGCGTTTAAAGATAAATTTTTGTGTTTTTAACTAAATAGTATTATTTAAGAGTAATTTCTGGTAAATATTTATATTAAAATGTATACATTGGTAAAAAATTACATACAGTATATTGTAATTACTTACTACCCAGTCATGCAGTGACCTTGTATCAGCACTAAGTTGAAAAGTTTTTTAATTATATTTTTAGTTCTATCCGAAATTCCATTCCAATTCTGATGGTCACTGTAGTATTCAAATTTTTTTTCTTATTTAAAATACTATACCCGATCATATCATGCTGATTTCTGCATAAATCAAGGTTATAACTTTAGAATATTTTAACATAAATAATGTTAAATTATAAATATCATATGCAATATATTATATTAAAATATAAGATTGCAGGTTTATCATCGAATCTATTAGGGTGGGCAAAATTAAAGTTAATGCTAGTAAAGTTAAAGTTAGAAGTTGGCTAGGAATTACTAATTTAGGATGATCTGTATTTTAACCGGTTAAGTTAGCCAGTTAATTAGTCAGTTAATTTAACCGGTTAAATTAACCGGTTAACCGTTTTTTGAAAGGTCTTAACCGGTTAACCTTAACCAGTTCCAATCCCTAACTATTAAAGCGTTTTTTAAAGAAAAAAGTCTTGAAACTTAGCCACAAAGTGAACACCCAAGACTTTTAAATTGTGAACACCAAAAAATGTTAAAAAAAATTGTTAAAACTAATAGTCACCAATTAGCTGAACAAATAAAAAATGAATTTCAAAAGAAAACTGAAATGCAAGTTTTTACTAGAACTATAAGAAGAAATTTGTATGAGCTTAATATTTTTTCCCATATTCCAGCATGCAAACTTCTTCTTAACGATAAATAAAGAAAAAATCATTTAAACTGGTGTATTGAAAAAAAAGACTGGTTTTTTAAAAAATGGAAGTCAGTTATTTGGAGTAATGAAAGCCGCTTTATAATATTTAAAAATGATGGTCCAGGTCGTGTTTGGAGAACTCCTGGAACAAGATTCAATATTAAAAATATGGATCCTTCAATAAAACATAATGGTGAAAATGTAATAATGTAAAATTATTTTTTGGGAAAAGGATTGGGACCACTGGTAAAAATTGATGAAAAAATGAACTATTGTGATCATATTCAAATACTTGAGTCATATTTACTTCCATTAATTGATAATAATTTTAATGGAAAAAGTTATTTATTTCAAGATTCCAATTCATACTGCTAAAAATGTTAAAAAATGAATTGAAATAAAAAAAATAAAAATCTTGGAAAATTGGCCAAGTCAGTCATTTGACCTGAATCCTATCGAACACTCACTGGTCAAATGATGAAATATTAGGTCATTAGGTATAAGGTTGTTAGGATCATCATACTTTCTCTCCCGTTGAGCTCTGCCCATTTTTTCCCAAGAAGACATGGATGAAAAATATGAGGATTTTTTGCCTTGAGTGATAGTAAAAGGACTTTTCAACGTTATATGAAGTTATTACCGAGGTCTTTAGTTTCACCCAAACTCCTTACGGCTTATATTGAGTTAAGACTGTTATCATGAGTCTTGGAGTTACCAATAATACTGTAAGATGGCAGTTCCATATGAACGTTTCCCTGGGCTTTCTGAAAGGTTGAAAAGTAGTGCGTCTCGGTTCCTACGCCTTTAAAGTCTAACTGGCCAAGTGGTTCGCAGGCCGGACCAGTATTTTTTGGAAGGAGCTTTTGACCAACGTATTTCTTGCTAGTTGATGTTGTTAACGGGAGAGTTAGTCTTCTAAAATAAGGAGACGAAGTTGAGATGTATGTTTGGTGATTTTTACTCAGGTTTTTCTCATTACACTTCGAGTTTTTCTGAGATTTATGTCTTTATTTTTTGCTTTTTGTTTTTCTTGGTCACTTTTTTCGGTGTAACCTTATTTTCTTTGGGGGTGGGGAGATACTGGAAAATTTGATCATCATACTGGCTTGGTGTTACAATTTCAAAATCGATGATCACTCGGATGATAAGGGGGTGACAGGTTGGGTACTGCAGTTTTTGTTGTATGGTGGTCACATGTTGGGCTATCATTGGATTGACTTATCTAAGTAGATCTTAAGTTGAAGGATCGTTCGCAATGAGGTGGGTGTCCTCCATTTGGGATTGTTCACAATGAGGTGGGTGTCCCTTCGGGAATTGCACGACACTAAAAAGTTCCCCATCAGCTGGACTGCACGACACTAAAAAGTTCCCAGAGGTTTTTGTGAAATAGGTTTGTTATCCATAGTATGTAGTCAAATAGGAAAAATTGAATTTTATGCATTTCTGATGGTGCTAATGGGTTCTTTACCGATTCTAGGAGTGGGTACAGCGCTGGATGGGTTACGTATAGCATAGTCGACTTTACCCATTTTGAAATAGATTTGGGGGAGTAGCCATAGTTATTTTTACAGAGAGGGTGGGGTTTTATAATCTTAGCTTTTCTTTTATTTGTAATTTTGGAAGATTATTTGTTCTTTGTTTTCTATTAGTTTTGCACTTGTTGCGGTACTTTATAGATTACTCTGTGTTCTCTAAAGTCACTTCGGCATTAATTAATAAAATTCAAGCTCAAGCTATGTTTGCCTAGGTATAAGGTTGCTTGCCAAAATTAGGGGGTTTCAGCAGGAAGGCATATGCGAAACTGCCGAAACTAGTTTCGCAAACTATCTCAAAATGCCAAAACTGCTAAAACTGCCAAAACTGTTTTAGTATTTCGGTATCATTTCTTATAATGATTTACTATAGTTTCGGCTATTAATATGAAATTTTTACCATTTTAAATTAATTATACCGTATGGGTAGATGATCAGCCATTAACGAAAAAAAGTTTAATCAATATTTTTTAAATTAAACATTTTTTTTTTTAAATAAATAATTTATCAAAAAATTTTTTTGTTTAAAGAAATGGGTAATTAAAAAAATATATAAAAAAAAGCTATAAAACCGAAATTCTTGAAAGATATCTATTGAATATGGAATTTGTTTTTTTTAGTTCTTTTAGTTTGGCGATCTACTCTGCAAGACTCAAAATTTGTTTTGCGCCTAGTGATCTTAGCATTATAAAGTTCTCAGCCCTCCATAATATATAGTTTTGACGTTAATATTTACATATGAGGATTGGTCTAGCAAAAGCCAGAATTTGTCTGATAACGTGTTTTCAAGAAAATTGAGGTTGAAATTACATAATCAATTTTGATGATCATTGCGACAAAAATTGGATTTTTTTGAAAACGGTCTTAATAACTTTGATTGAAATTTTCACAGAAAATTAATTGAAGCCTTAGGCTTCAATATATTATATTTATTTAATTTATATCATAAAATTTGTATAATACATATTTCAATAAATTTAATGCAATATTTTCTAATAAAAACAACAAACTAGTTCACCAAAATAAACTTTATTTTATTGAGATTTCAAATTTTCAAAGTATAAAAAAAATAATAATAACATACTGGCTACATCAACAACAGTAAGTAAACAAAAAATAAGCTTAATTCATTTGGTAATATCACAAAATTTTGAACCTATTTACAATAAATTTAGTCTAATCTGTTATGTGTTCGTTTGAATTAGAACAAGTAATATTGCAAAATGGTAAATCGACATAAGGTGTGATCTCCTTGTATAATTCCTCTTGCCTTTTCAAAGAAAGTGGCCTAATGTTAATTATAGAAGGTTGGGTATTAAAATTAAAAGAAAAATTTTGAACTGTGATCTCTTTATAACTGTCTTCGAGTTTATCCTTATAGAAAACAATCCCAGGGTGTTGTGAAGTAAAGTAAAAATGATGATATTTTTGAATATTAGGAATTTTTAAACTTTTGAAAATAATCTTTAAAGTTGTAATACTGGAACCCTTCTCCATTTAGAAAGCATTGGGAAGCATTAAGATGGACTGTAGTGAAATTATCGACAATAGAAGTCACATCATCCACAGTATTGACTTTACTTTTCTGATAAAAAATCTTGATTAGGCTAAAACAACTGTCACAGATAAACTTTGTGTGGCCAGGTATCATAAAATTCATCTCAACTTCTTCATATACATCACGATCAATTAACCAAGAATAAAAAAATAAAAAGTAATTATTCTTATTTTAACCTACGCAGTTATCACATATGATAATTAATTTTTTTTCTCCACAATTATATTTTTTAATTGCATGCCAAACCAGACTAATTGTACAATTTACTCCCTTTCCCAGTTTTCCATCATCAGGCATTTCACCTTTGTCAATAACATAATTTGTTTGTTCTGTGTGAGGAAAGTTTCCAGTATTACAAACTCCAAATAGATGAACTTTTCAAGAACCTTCAACTGCAAGTGTAATATTGTTATTATAATAATTACGTTCTTCTTTTGCACGACTCAAATGAGCCAAATAATTCTCAGTGACTGATATTTTTTTTTCATGTTCTATAATATATTGAATCTCCAATTTCATTGCTTCGCATGTATTGCACAAATTAGACTTTGAGGACATAAACTGGAGTGATTGCATTAAGGATTTCCAGGTCCTTCTAAAAGTTCTTTCAGATAAAATACATTTTTTTTCTCCATATTGTTTTTTATAAGCTTGAGTATAATCATAATATACTGATGCATAACTAAAATTTGTTGGAAGAAATACTATTGGCATAGTTATTTTGTTTAATTTTCGCCCAGATGAAGGTAAACCATATATATCAGAGTAATTTTTTAAAAAGTTATAAATTTCACACGTCATATCATAATTTACTTCAACAAGTATCATATTTTTTGGAACATTTCCAGTATTACCATGTATACGTTCCTCAAGACCAAATTCTCATAAATGTTTTATTACATTATCTAAATAAGAATAACCAACACCAACAAGAGTCTGATATGTGCTACGACAAACAGGAGTGCTGTTATTAAAACAATATTTGAAATGGAAAAATTTTCTATTATTGGCAGTTACTTTTTTTGTATTTTCGTCATGTTGAAATGCCATTAGTTGGCTTTTGATAACCATATCCCGCATATCTTTATTTAAAGCTTCAAATTCTATTCGACATGTAAGAAACCTCTTATATCCAATTTTCTCAAAATACTTAGAATTACATGTGCATTTTCCTTTATCAAAAAATTCTTTTACTTTTAATTTTATATCATCATAAACCTTGTCTTCAATATAGCTATCAGAATTTTCCATAAATTCAAAGTTGTTTAAATGCATTTCATTAAAATTTTCTACAAGACTTTGAGTATCATCCTCAATATCGTTAATATTAGGAATAATTTCATTGTCTGATATACTTATTTCATCAGAACTTGAATTGTTTTCAATAAAAAAAGTGTTATTCAGTTCTGCTAAAGCAGATAAAATATTTTCGTTTGCATTATCATTATCAAAATTAATACTGTATTCTATATAATTTATTAAAAATAAATATTAAAAAAGTGCATTTTTTTTAAAAAATAAATAAATAAAAGACTGCAAAAGTGTAAATATTTACGCCTTTTTTACTATTATATTATGAATGGAAAAACTTTTTTTCCAAATGGTTAGACCTATAGGCATATGATAATTAAAAAATCTTGAAATCATGTAACCAGACCCAACCTGGCTTTTGCTAGACCGGGCCACATATGTGGTAGGCCCTGTATTGCATGTAGACTTTCTTAAACATGGAATTAGCGGCAAGTTTATTTTTCTTTTACTTTTGTTTATTTCTTAGTTTAATACTAAATATACTTTATTATTAAATTTGCGGCTACTTGGATTTATTTGCTAGACATTCTAAAGTGGTAATTATAAAGGAAGGGGGGAGAGTTTTATGCTTTAATATAAGAGCGTTATTAACGTTCTTTTTTTTTCTTTTTTTATAGGAACGGACCTCTCAGCACTATGTGGCATTTTTACCAAATCCTGTCATCTATTGATTAATAATACAACTCTTCATGATACTTGTTCTCACAACGTTCGTGGTGGGTTTAAGATATACATAATATATTTAATATATTAATTCATTTTGATTTACTATAATAAATGGCAAAACTTTATTAATTACTATTATTAATTCAAAATATAATTTTTATTATTATTATTATTATTGTTATTATTATTATTATTATTGTTGTTGTTGTTATAATTGTTATTATTATTGTTATTATAATTATTATTATTAAACTGCTCATGACTGCAATGTGAAAATTAATTATTAGTCTTCCTCCTTCTCATCAATACTAAATAATAAATCATCTACATCATAATTATAATAACCTTTCTCATCTTTATTATCATCTTCACCACCACCGGCATCATCACTTACTCTGTTATCATCATTCATATTCTCATCAAAATCGTCTAAGAGATCCTTTGAAACATCAATATCTTTAATTATTAAATTGTGTGACAAATCAATAAATTTGTCGATCCATACGAGTTTAATTAAAACATAACAATTGTCTTTCAGAATTTTTCACTACCAGTAGATTTGTGAGTGGAAGTAAGATCATCATCATCATTCTCATCCGTTTCTTTGAAAGCTTTCGCTATATGAATATTTATTTCGTCATCACTAAGACGTATATTTTTTCTTTGATCGACTCCATAATAACCAAGTTCCGTTTTAGAATTAAATTTCCAATAGGTAATTAACTTATACATCAATTCTAATGTTGCCAATTTGAGGTTTAAACGTCTCTCGAAAAGCCACCCTAAGGTTGAGAATCCACGTTCACATGTATCTAAATTTGGATATATTGAAAGTAAATGACATGCTACTTTTGGCAATAATTCGGGTTCTGGATCTGTAGCAATTAACTTCCACCAATTGAGTGGACTTTGTTTAGCAATAGAGAGATCCAAGTCAAACGGATCCT
The DNA here is from genome assembly GCF_026210795.1 of Rhizophagus irregularis. Classification (NCBI taxonomy): domain Eukaryota; kingdom Fungi; phylum Glomeromycota; class Glomeromycetes; order Glomerales; family Glomeraceae; genus Rhizophagus; species Rhizophagus irregularis. The sequence goes on from NC_089455.1 coordinate 1,152,866, forward strand.
CTTCATCTTTGTATTTTCGTAACTGATTGAGTAAATACCAATTTCGTAAAGATTGAATCTAAGCCTTTTACCGATCGCAGCAACACATTTTATAATTTTTTTGAGAGAAACTTTTTTAAATGCTGCACTTCTGAAACGGGAATCTAAAAAAAACATGTGATATATTTATCATCATCGAACTTATTAAAACGTTCATTAATAACTTTAACACAATGGCTACAAAAACGGGAATTAAATAATTTTGGTAACTTATTCAACACGGCCGCAAGTCTAGCCAAACTAAGAAAACAATCCGCAAGTGTAGCTGATCTCGCCTTTAGAGCCAATACAGCTTTCCTTAATGGTTCCAATACAAATGCAAGGATTTGTAAGTTCAGAAAAAAATTTTGTGATTGAATAATTTGAGCAATACTATCATTTGTTAATAAGTTACCGTTATTGGCAACAATTTTCATAAGGATTTGTTCCAAGTTAATTACTAAATTAACTGATTCACTTGCCGTAGTCCAACACGTTTTGCAATATGATTTCATCCACCGCTAACAATCCCCTTTTCCTTAATTAACTGAGTTAATTTTAAATTTTCTTGATGTGAATTTTTGAAAAAAGAAGTCAAGATATTGACTCAGCGTAATAAATGATCTCCAAATTCTTCTTTTACAATATTGCATGCTATCAAATTTATATAATGCGCGATGCGCCTAACATTTTCAATAGTTGGAAACTTATCTTGAATAATTTCACACGCTTTTCTAATATTTGAAGCGTTATCAGAGACTACGGCTGATATTTGATTAACCCCAATATCAACAATTACCTTTTCAATAACTGATGATAAATATTTTGCAGTATGTGAATATTTTGATAAATCAGATAGTTGATATAGATATTCTTTTCTTGATGGTGTTATTACAATAAAATTTCAAATCGATCGGTAAGTGTGTGAGGTCCAGCCATCAAAAGCTAAATAAATAAAAAAAAAATTATGATAGTGAAATAAAATAAAAATAAATTATATTGCCACAAACCTATTGTTAAATTAGTTTCACTCTCAATTTCTGTTTTCACTTTATTATTCACTTATGCTAGTTCCCGTTCTAGCTAACATCTCTCTTGTTGGCGGATCATACTTACCATTGAGCTCTTTTATAGAATTTATAAAAAAAGGGTGCTCAACTATATGAAATGATATTTCGCATGAAACAAAAAATTTAATTAATGCACGGTTAATTCGTATAATTTTTGCATCAAAAAGGTCTGTTGAATCGTGATAATTGTCCATATATTGTTGACCACTTGGAAGTTTTCTTTTTTTAGTCACTTTATCTTGCCGTTCCAATATTTTTGACATATATTTTCTTACAATTGTTGCTGGGGCATTTTTGCAGTGATTGGAAAGATGTTCTTCAAGTTTTGAGATTTTGTCACGCTTCCAAGTTATTTTACAATACTTGCAAAATGCAGAAAATTTACTTGAGCCAACAGATTCTCCTTTATTGATATCTTCCTATATTAAATTTAACGGCCTTCCTCCCTTACTTTTTTGTTTGCCAAGAATAGGTGAAACTTCTAAGTTAATGGCCATTTTGACATTAACAAAATTAAATAATATACGATCATATAAGGAGTTGTTAATAGGAGTTATTAATAGGGGATATAAAAACGCGTTATACATTTATAACATTTTACATGATATTATTACAATTATATAACAATGGTCATTTTTTACATTTTTTACCACAATCTTTTATTACTAACATAATGTAAGTACTATGAAGTAAAAAAAAAGTTGAAAGAAAAATAATAAAAATACTGAGTGATCAACAACTCTATTAACTAATATATATACTATTAAAAAAAGATAAACATGGCGTAACTATATTAAGATCTTATAGCTAGTTATGCTGAAACTGTGAATAAATGAGTCATAGAAGTTTTGGCATTTTAGGAAGTTTTGGCAGATTTTGGCAGTTTCAGCATTTTGGCATTTTGCTATAATATAAGAGTTTCAGCATTTCGTGTTAGGCCAAATGGATTTTGGCAAGCAACCTTAGTACAACTACTACAAATAACAAGACAACAGAGAGCAAATCCTCAGGAAAAAAGACTTTAAAGAAGTTGAAAAGTGGTTTGGACAGTAGCGAGATAGGTAAACTAACTTTGCTTGCCAAAATTCGATCGCTATTAAGAAGACTGGAAAATTGATGGTAAGATATAACGGTCTTGGTGAACTACAGGATGAAGATGTTGTAATGAATTTCGTATTTGTAACATACTAATTTTTATTTAGTTTTCCCCTTTTTTAACTTTTTTTTTTTTTTACCTTGACTTTTCTGTTTTGCTTCTTTCACTTTATTTTGTTTAAAATGGGTTTTGTCTGCAGTAGCAGTAAGTCCTTAGGGGCACTCATAGTGTAGACTGGAAGAATGGTAACCATCTAAGAAAGGATGTTTTTTAAAGCGAACTTATTCCTCTAGTTTAAGTCCTTCACTGACAGTGCACACATGGTTATATTGCCAGATATTTAACGGGTGGTTTAGTTCTTAAATAAATTAGGATTAGTTTAAGTTGTACGTGTATTGTATTTACTTATTTTTTTAATTTTAATAAAGAATTAAATGCGCTGCAGCAAAAAAAAAAAAAAAAAAAGAAATCAGGTTTTGATATAGCAAATATACAACTGATATCATAAACAGTTCAGTAAAAATTAAGAGAGATATCGGATTGCTAAAATTCTTCTGATATTCATATTACATTTACCTAATGCTGCTTGACCTGAAAGTCACATGACTTATACCTGATCTACACTGAGCCAGTCACAAATCAGGTGGACTGATCAGCTTCCATTCAGGTTAAAATCGAAAACAAATAATAGGATTATCAGGTAATCAGATATATAAAATTTACCCGGTAGCCCTTCATTCAACTAGTGTACTTATGGTCAGAGCTGGAAAGGCACATTAGAGAACGTTCCAACTTCCAAACCTGTAAAAAATATAAGGAAATTGGGGTGTGCTTTGCATGAAGAATGGAATAAAATTCTGAAGTACATTTTAACAAATTTAATTGAAAGTATGCCACACCAGATAAAGGCGTATATTAATAATAATAGCTGGTCAACTAAATATTAATTTTATATATAGTTAACCTACTAATAATAGTTTAAATTTTGAACCCAATTATTATGTACGTTTTTGAGTAATTAATAAAAATATGAGGTCTGCTACTTTTGTCTGGGTAGTGTAACTGTGACTATAAACAATACTTTTTAATATGAGATTTTTGAAAATAGGTGTAATAGTGATTATAGATGGATTGTGACTATATAGGATAGATTTTAACAATAAAATGTTTTGAACATCCAATTTGCATTTATTTTAGTAAAAAAATATAATTAACATATAAAGTAAAATTAAAATTTTTTTTGAGTTTCATACCTTTCTATTACAAAGATCCCATATAATAGAATGTAACTATAATGAGAATGACTATAAAGAGAATTGACTGTATATATAAATTATACAAATTTTGTGTTATTTCAAATTTTATAAAAATCAGTTTTTTTATAAATTTGGAATTTGCTAAACTTATTAAACTTATTCAAATACTAAATAAATGAGCAGAAAAAGATCAGTTTCTAACATACTTGATAATCTTAATGATGAAAAATCATTTTCAAATTAGCCATCTTTTACTCATAAAAATAGATCAATTTCTAGTATAATAAATGAAAAAATAGTATCTTCTGGACTAATAAGTAATAAAAGAAAACTAGTAGTTTGTAATTATCCTGATTATAATAACAACTTAATAGATTTTTGCATAAAAGAAATTTATAATTCCAAACATCAAGAATACTAAGATTTGCAAGATACAATTTTATTTTAAGTTCAATAGTATAAAATAGGTGAAACCTTAATACCAGCTTCAGCTGGATGAATGATTGATAATCTATTAAATAAGAATCAAAAGAATTAGATAACAGTAATCAAGATGAATATTAAAATATCAAATTTAACTTTTTACCTCAATAACGTGCAAGAAAATATACAAATCATTCAAAAATTTTAAAAGATCTAAAAGATTTATTATCATCCAAATATACTATTGAGGAAGATATCTATAGTGATACGTTATCTATAGGCAGTGAATCAAATAATGATCTAATATTCTTAAACAACTTACAAGAACTAAAGCTTCAGTTTATATACAGTTATTTTGAGCATGTCTATGATACCTATTCTAAGAGTTTCAAAAAACTTGGTATTACTAAAAATACTATACCATATTTTTTTCATCTTTTTGTCTACTTTAAAAACATTTGGAAAATGGTTCTTCATAAGATATTAGAAGATTTTGTAGAAAAACTGTCATGTGAATAAAGTAACATAACAAAAACAATTAATGATGAGCATGTCATACAAAAATCTCAATTGATAGAAATGAAAATTATTGAAGAGCCTAAATACCAATTACTGGTTTTATCTTGTGACACAAATAAAGCTACTGGATGTAAAAGTCCAGTTATTTACTTCAAAAAAAAAAGAAATAGATCACCTATGCTAACATTATATCTGGATCAAATTCTGATAATTTTTGGCCTATGTCATCTATTTCTATAGATATCTGGAATACTTAAAAACTTCTAAGACTAAAAAATTGAAGTTTACACTAGAGAAAACTATTTCAAACTAATATTCAAAAGATAGTTATTTATGATATCCTCTCTACTATGACACAATTCAATATTCTAACAAATCTAGAGAAATAAAGTAAGGTTTTTGTGTTTAAAATCAAGATGTAAAAGAAGTATTTGATCTTAACCATGTCAATTAATCTCAACAATGAATTGGAATAATGGAGTTTAGACAGCTTTTTTTGGAAAAATATCTGTACAATAGTTTCCTGTATTCTGAACTCTGAAGTAACATAAAGAACATGAAAGATTTCAGGCTGATTTGATAGATATACCCAAATTCCTTACTAAAAGTATAGTTTTACAATACAGAGAATCTTATCCAATCCATACTATTGCAACTAGATAGTACTTTAGCATTTAAGATTATTCAAAACCGTAAGCATAGAAAGTTGATTTCATATTTCAATTCTTGAGCATGTTTAAATAAAACTAATAATACTAAATTTAACTTTGAAGAATTTGAAGATATTTAAACTAGATATTTTTCGTCCATCTTAAATCAACCTAGAAATAGACTTAAGGTTGCTTGTCTAAACCTCTTCAAAATCATACGATTAGTTTTGTCAAAATTTTACTATAGATTTATTATAGTTTCAGCAGAGTTTCGGCAGTTTCGCCATTCTCCAAAGTTTCGCCAGTTTTTTAATATAACTTTAATATAGTTTTGGCAGAATTTCGCTTTTCGGCGAAATGCCATCTTGCTCAAACCCCTAGGTTTCGGCAAGCAACCTTAAATAGACTACCAAAAAAAATGGATTTTATTCAAAAGCAAAATCAAGACAAGGATTCAAATGCCTTAGAGAAGAAACAAAATAGACAGAAACAGGAGAAAAGTTTTTAAGCAATTTATTTCACAACAGAAAGGTTTTGATGGCAAGGACAAACTAACTATTTTGACTGAAATTCAGATTTTGCCAAATATGAAGTTTTAAAATTGAGAAGTGCTTGTTATTTTGTATATAAATATTAACTTTTTTTTTATTTTTCTTGTTTTTTGTTTTATTTTTTTTTCATTGTATTATAATGGGTCTTATTGGAATTTTCTGGCTTAGACTAAGAGAAGGGATTTCCTCTAAGAATAAGTATACATGTGTAATCACAGAAAGTACTTTCATAGCTAAATTCCATCTGATAGTATACACATGAAGTCCTTTTTAGGAAACTATATATTTTATTAGTATAGTACGATTTTGTAAGTTAGTATGTTTATGGAATTTTTACTTTATATGTATGATTTTTTATGGTATATATATACTTTATTATATAATATGTATGTATGATAGTATGATTTAAATTTTTTATTACATACAAATAATACATAATTATGATAATTCAAAGTTTTACACAGAAGACGATTACACAATATATTAAATACGAAAAATATAATTATATAATTATTTTTTTCCTAATTTTTTTATCAGTTCAAGATTTATTTTTTTTTTAAATTTATTACATAAATATAAATAAATTTCACATTAATTAAAATAATTATATTAATTAAAATATTAAATAATTAATAAAATGGAAATAGCTCTCTCAGATGTAAAAGAAATTATCAAAGCTTTAAAATTGGCTAATTTAGTAAAGAAATAGGATTAGAATTATAATGTAGGCAAGAAATCCTATATAATTTTTTATCCCTTAAACGGTAGAACCCCGCAGGCAAATTTGCCTGCAATTTTACCCAAATTTTAGCTTTCATCTATTTTTAAAAATATTAATGCTACTTAATAAAAATTTTTTTCTGAATTGTTTTAATTTTATATCACGTGACTATGATCATCATTTTCTAATTTACATATTAGAATGTTTAGTTAATCATTAACCAAAAGTTTGCACTTTACATTAATAGCCGTTTTTTAAAAAATTTTGTATATATTTTGGCGAACTCACTGGGGTTTGATTATAACTCACCAAACCTTAATTGGTGATCCGTGAGTTAAGTAGCGAAAACGATAATAAAATTTGGCGGAAATTTATTAATTAAAAGTCACATTTCCGAATGTGGAGTTGTTCATGAATTTCTCTAGCCAAATGTTTAAATAACGCCATTTTGCTTTAATGAAATAGTTTTCCACAGTTTTCCCACCAATCTCATGCAAAAAAACCATAATGTAACATTGGAAAAAAGTCCAATTTCTAAGAGATCTAAGATTTGAAAGACAAAAACTAGTTTTATCATACCATATCACTTGTATAATGAGTGTGAAAAAGTCTTGAATTTGTCAGTTTAGAAGTTATTACAGCATAGTTTACTAATAAAATATATCAAAAATAAAGCAATATGCATAAAAGTTTAGTGAAATATAAAAATATTTTCATAATTTGTACTTTTAAAACCTTAGTTTACCTAATAACATAGTAAATGCCGCGTGTTTCCAAGGTAAATTTCGTCAAAAAAAAGTTTTACACTTTGTAGCTTTGAAAAATAAAAGTGTGACATTTACTTTATTGTTTGTGTTATTTTTAGTAAACTATGCTTTATAGTTTTTATTACATCAGAAATCATTAAAGTCAGCGTATTACGACAAATTAGTATATGATTTGCGTCAAATTTTATATGTAATTTCTCTAGTTGACTCGCAGATCATCAATTAATAATAAAATGCAGAGTAGTTTATGAGAAATAATTTTTATTATTTGAGTTTTTAAGATTTAAAAATAAGATTTTGAAATTACATAATAGCTTAAAAAAAGAATAATTTTCATAAAATACATAAAAAAAGTGCAATGTAAATGTTATGAAAATTAACTAACTTTAAATGGAAAAAATAAAAACTAAACTTTGTTTTTAATTATCATCTTCCTTATATGTATGAAAATCTTTAAAACAATTACTTCTTTCCTTATTACAACATAAGGCTAAATCACATTTTATGCAATATAATTATGATTGAAGTGGATTTTTTGCTGCTTTTTCTTGATTTTTTTTATTAAATATTTACACCATACACAACTACTTCTTGTTTCTCTCCATTCAGGATAATGACCTTCTGGAAATAATCTTATTATAGGAAGCTCATATTTTGCTGTAACATATTGCTGAGGATCAATATAAATAAACTTAAATTGATTTGTTAATTTATCAACTTGGTTTCGTGTATGTGGTTTTTTTTCACTTTCTTTTAAACTTTCTTCAATTAAATCCCATACTATTTGTAATCTAAAATCCTTATGATTAATATTTGTATTAACTTTTTTTAATATTAAATATGAATTAACTAATGCAGTATCTAAAAGCCAAAAAAACAGTGGCATCCATGTCCTTCGTACTGGTAGCTGAGTCCCGTAATACCCTCGTAATTGATCAGAAATATCAACTCTACCTATGAAGTGGTTATAGTCATCAATTATAACAGGAATTAGTAAAGTTTTTTTGCTTAAAGTTCCAAAAATTGCTCAGACTTTAGCTGCATTTGTGCTTGTCTGTCGTGGTCGATGTCGTACTCTTTCTATTTGATTTTCATTTTCATTATTAATCTGATGAATAGTAGAAAGCATCGTCACTGGGCCATTATCCATCCACAAAATAGCTAATACATTGTCAACAACCACCCCAAAAGTGTGTCTTAATCTAGTTTTTTATTTGCTTTAAAAACCTTTGGGAAATTAGCACTATTTGTATAAACAGTTCCACATGCTCCTATTTTTTTTTCACGCAAATATTTAAAAAGTTTAATACTAGAAAAATAATTATCCATATAGATATTGAATGATTTATCTTCTATTGGTAATTGAGATATAAGGTGATATACTTCATTTCCTACTTTACTTAAATCTGATACTTGCTGAATTTCTGGGTGGGTTTGAATTCTGAAGGTAAAAATAAAAGTGTATGTATAGCCAGCATCACAAAGAGAAAGAATCTTGTAACCTTCTGGAGTAGATTTGTTTTTAATTCTTACAGTATGAGCACTTTTTCCAGAAAATCTTGCAATCATCTCATCAATAGAAATATTTGATGATGGTATACAAATTGTTTTGGAAACTGTTCGGATATGAGTTGCTAAAGGATCTACCTTTGAATACCAAAACTCAGGCAGAATAGTACAATCTGAAATGTGTATGAAATGTTTAATCTAAATATATCAATAAACAGTTTTAATAAAATTTAATTAATTTAATAAAATTATTAAAATAATTAATAAAATTAAAATACCGTTCAAAACGATTAAAGACATAAAAGTAGTAATTTTATACTCAGGAAATTTACTATCCTTATTCCAATAATCTCAGATACTAGATAATTTAAAAATACCAGCATATATTAATATTGCTAGCCAAATTTTAAATTCTTTCATTGTTAATTCTTTCCAATCACGCCCTTCTCCTGCATTCTTTACAAATGCATATTTATTTGTATTTTTAACAATTATTTCTATTTGTTCAAGAGAAAAAAAAAGAGAAAATATAGAATGAGGTGATGGTAAAAGGAGAAATCTCTAGATAAATTTATTTTAAATTTATGTAAAGTCTAATATGTTAAAAAGCATTAAAAGAAGGTGGTGGTGGAAGTTGCGCAATTTGTTCATCATTATTATTATCTCTTTCACTATTATTATTTCTACCTCTATCTCTACCTCTTTCTCTTCCTCTTTCTCTTCCTCTACCTCTATTACTACCTCTGCCTTGGATATTCTCTTCATGAATTTCTTCAAAATTATCAGAATTTTTGATATCATTATCATTTTCATCAGTAATATTGTGAATATTTCTTGCAAAATCAACAATAAACAAATCTTGCTCATCATATTTAATAGTATCCATGGTAAAAATAAAAAAAAATAAGTAAATATAATGTTAGAAATAAAAAAAATGCAAAACTCCAAAAACTCTGAAATTCTGAGGTTTTGATCAGCATTTTTACAAATTAATTTTCAGCTTAATTTTGCTGAACAGCCAGATTTTTAACTATATATATAACGGCCATATGTTGATTAATAATGTGGTAAAATTTTATAAAATTCCGGCTTTTATTAAAAAAGTTTTATATAGCCGATGTTATTTTTTTTAAAAATTGCAGGTAAATTTGCCTGCATTACCGTTTAAGGAATAGTTAATTTAGTATTTTGCAGCTTCAATTTTTTTCATTTAAGTTCTGCAAGAAAATTAAAAATTTAAAAAATTTAAAATTTAATAAAGAACATGAAAAAGCTTAACAGTTAAATATTGTTGTGTTTATAATTTATTTATTTAAAGATAAATGCACATAAGTAATGACATGCTAATGTAAGTGTATAGCAAATAAAAATATTTATTTAAATTTTTGTTTTTATATTTTAAAGAAAGCGAGCACTATCGAAAAAGTATATGACGAGGCTGGTAAAAAAGTATGATTTATATGATTTTTTTTTCACTACATATGTACAATTTTTCTATATTTAACAATCAAAGTAGTATGTATGATTTAAAATCATACATACTAACAAAAAATGCAACATACATACTATTTTACAAAATTATACTATACTAAAATCAGATACACCATTTTTAGGATGATGAGTGGTTTAAAACTTATGAATATTAGATAGTACTTTTCAGTTTGTTTTTTCATGTATGATGTATTACAATTACAATTAATAAAGGTTTAAATGTACTGCAGCAAAAAAAAAAAAAAAAGATAATTAGTTATTTATTTATTTACAATAAATCCAATATACCATTCTAATTTCAACCAGAATTAATTTAGTTTTGCTAGATATAGTCACATCTCTCTTTATAAGCATATTTATTATATTGGCCCAAGTTACTTCCCTTTAGTTATACTATATAGTATTTTTTCCAAAAGGTGTGATTATATAGGAGGTTAACTGAAACATTTGATTTATCAAATATTTGATATAACAGATAATGACCAAAAAATCTTGGTTATATCTACTGTAGTAATTTGAGTTGGTATTATCCTCTGATTGGTACCATTTACACAATTATGCAAATGTAGTTATACCTACTGGATAGCAAATTTATATGTATTTATTTATCCATTTCTAGGAAATTTTGCAGTAAAAATTAACTATTGAGTATTAATTATATCTATAATGGATTGATTTGAAAATTTGAGTAATTCAGAAAGATTTGCATTTTCCAAATGAGAAAAACTTTCTTAAATTTATTTGTAATCTTAATATTATTTTCAAGCGTGATAGTAATAGTTCCAAAGTTTTTTAAAATTTAATTATTTTTTTAAAATCTTTTAAAATGCCATTTAACAATAAAATATACTATATTTATACTTACGATATACTATGAAACACTTACTATTGTGTAAATGGCAGGGGATAAACCAGTTATTTCCTGGCTAATTGGAAAAGTAAAAAATCGAAACATGATCGGCCTATCAGCCGATCATTTATCTAGCAAAATTTTACTTATTCCTAATTAGCCAGGATAAAAATACTTAAAACATCTTATATTAAGATTACAAAAGGATATAATATAATATTAGATATTTTTTATTTATAACCATTTTTTTATAAACTGAATTCTGCATTTTTTAAGTAAAAAAAGTGAAATTTTAGCCAATTTATCAAAGTAAATCACTTTGAAAAAAATCATGTAATTTAAGTATGTATCAAAAAAAATAGATTATTAAATCTTAATATTTGTTTATCACGACAATTATTAAGCAAACCAACCATGAATTATCACTTACAAAAATATTTACACCAAACAAACTTTCGATTTCAAATGATAATAAATAATTCCAAACATTTGATCACAAAGCTAAGTCTAAAATAATCGTATAATGTCCAATCTAGTAATATAAATATCATCCAGATGGCAAAACCTGTTTTACCTTTTAATAATAAAATACTAACTTTTTTTAATTAAAATGAACCAGAATTAACCTAATCATTATGGCATCACCGCAAAAAATGGTTGTTAGACCATGTTAAATTATTAATAAATAAATATAATTTACAATAAAAAAAATATATATTTACCTTATCTTTTAAATGAGCTAACCATTGATGATAACTCTTGACCGTATCTGTGCGGTCCTCTATAATATGTGACAAAAACCACAATCGTAATGATGGATCGCCGTCTTCCTTAACTATATAAAGATGAGGATAATAAACGCCACGTCGCATTTCTCTAGTTTTACCGATTATTGCATTCACCCGTTGTGAGAATGCATTATCAAGTTGTGGTAAAGAGACCTTTATTAAATCCGAAATCAAAACGTTAATATAGGAAATATCTTTATTATAGTTTAAATATTATATACCTTTCCAGCACGAATTTCTTCATATGATCGAACATCTAATAAATCTATACACAATTGAGGTGATACTTGTCTACCAATCCAAATAAAAATATTTTGACCGTCTTCTAATAAATATGCCCCATGCCGTTCTAATTTTTCACTACTCAAGTTAAGTGACTCGGGCATTATTGTACCTTCAGATCCATACGTTCCAGCCTTTATGAAAAAACAGAAATTTATTAAAAAATTCATTTTATCTATAAAACTTTAGAATATAAGGACGCTTACTTCCTGCGACAAATTATGTAGCGAATAGAATCGTGGGTGTAAATAAGGAATTAATAGCTGAGAAGGCATCGTCGTCAATAAACACATAGCATACGAACGCAAATCTGTTGGAATTTGCGAACTCGTACGAAGACCAACCTATTATAATCATATATTTTTAGTATAAAAATGTAATAAATTTAGTCTGGGCGCAAAAAAATACATACATGCTTTAGCAGCCCAAGTGATAACAAGGGTAATAATTTGAGATTATCACAAATTTGCAATTGCGGCGAGGCTCCCGACTGAGAACCTGTGAGAGCCGACTTGTATACACCAAGAATATCAATCATTTTATTAGTTAATGCATCTCGAGCATCTTCCAATTTTGAGGATAATGATCGTTCAACCGCTATTATTAGATAAATAAAAATGAATTAATATTTATTATTAATTAAACTCAATATATATGATTTAACATACCTTTATTTGCTAGTAATGTAGTTATGGCAATTTGATCAGCGGAAGTAAAAACCTCACTAATACTATTCGTTACTGGTAATGCGAGCGTAAGAACTCTAATTCGACGTTCACCTAGTAATTTTAAGGATATTATTAATAAACTCAAACGTAAGCAAAGTATTACTAGCAAATAAAAAAATTTACAAACCAAAACAAGTTGTATGTAAAAGAGCAGTCTGAAAGCATACTGTCGGAGTGGTTATATTTTCTTCTATACCCACTTCAATTGTATATGAGTGATCCCTTGAAACATTAGGCAAAGCCAGAAGATCCGTTTGACGAACAAAAAAATTACCATGGAAAGCAGTCATACGTATGCCTATGTAAATAAAATATTTGTATGTTATATATGAATAAAAAAAAATAAAAAAGAATAACCTGCTAATTAATTTACCCTTTGAAGCTCGTACTCTCATAACAGCTTCCAGTGCAACAGGACTTGCTAAAAATTCAGCAAATTCATGTGCAAATTTGAGTGCATCCTCTGATCTTCCTGCGTTGAATGCAGGGTAAAAATATGTTTGCCCTCCCGTATATCGTGGACAGCAACCTTGGTTTATGAGAATTATATGTAAATATATAAAAGTTTATGTCAAAATGGAAATCTATTGTAGAATGGAATGATAGAATACCTAGCGTGGCTACATCTGAATATTGTGAACCGAGTAAAAACATATCCACACAGACTTGAGACCGAGAACAGTCAACCGCAAATTTTTTATAAAAGGGATCCGCAGATTGTAATAATACAGATTCCTATATAAAGTAATGTCAAAGTTAAATAATAACCCAATTGATTAAATTAATTACAGGTAGTTAATTTGATTATTTACTTTAGGAGTACCCAATGCTTTAGGGTCTTCGCGTGGTTTTAGAGCTCCAGGATTAATATTCGGTAAACTAGATTGTAATACTACAATTTTTCCTCCAATTGGAGACTAAATTTAGATAATAGTTTGTAATTAAAATAACAACAAAATAAAAAAAAAGGATAAATCAACAGTAAAAAGAAATTATTATATACAAACAATTAGTTTAAAACCGGCTAAAAGAGCAGAACCTAAAGCATTGCCAACAATCTGAGTGTCTTTGAACATATCACCAAGACTCCTAAGTAAAGACTCAACAACTGACCGAGATTCCGTCAAATTTACCAATAAATCATCTGGTTGTGGAAGAAATACATCCTCAAGATCAGATACAACAAGCATTTGTGGCGCTGATGCACTAGACTTTAAAATGGAAAGTTGGCGTAGGATTAATTATCATGTTACTAAAATTATGAACGATGATAAGATGAACTTCAACGAACATTGAGGCTATAAAAATGTAATGAAGTATCCACTGTAATAAAGCCGATCTTTGTACGATTTTCTTCATTAGGTATCCGATCCAATGACTCCAAAATGGTTCTTGCGGCTGTTGCAACTGCACCTTTATAACAAATAAGTAATACGTGATAAAAATAATTTCTTAGGTGAAATTTTTTAAGTTACATATAGAATAATATAATTGAGTGTATAAATTGAGTTTGCAAACTTAAACCCGTGTAGTGCTAATACGCAAACCTCAACTTCAACACGTAAAGTACACATTGGAAGAATTTTAAAACAACATAACCTCTCTCTCATCAAAGATTGAAATTTAAATCAAACAGTAAATAGATTACAAATAATCCAAATAAATTTTGAACGCTTGTAAATTCTCAATAAATACGTAAATCAGACTTATTAGATTGACACTTACCCGATTGCACTGCAGGATATGAAACGTCAATTACAAATAAATAAACTGGAGGTTGAGGCGGACGCACCTTAAGAATTATAATATTAAAGTTATCCTCATAAAACTATTAAAAGGATAAACAATAACTAATTCCTATAATATACCATATATTCTGTTGGCGCCACGAATTCTACGACACCGTGATTTAATTCGGCACGTTTCCATCTGTCTACTTGTTGATTTGTTTGTATGTCCCAGTCAAATTGAGGTGGAACTTTGTAATATGGTAAGTGGTAAATTAAAAAATAAGTAATAATTTTTATTAATAACTAACATTCCGTATTAACATTCTTACCATCATTTAACAGAAAACACATATTACACCTCCATTTTTGTCCACCTTCTGCAAAAGTAACGAATGGATTAATATATGTCCTACATCTACGGCATCTTGCTATGACAGTATCCGTGATAACAGGAACCGGATCCTGTAATAAGGAATTTTGATTTAATGTTTATTATTATTTTTATAAATCAATAGTTACATTCGAATAAACTTAATTACTTACGTCACCCTCTTTCAGACTTCTATAAGGAGTAATAATTAAGCCAAGAGGAAGTCGAGATTTAGATAATAGTGATGACGTGGCGGGAATGGCGTTGAGAGTGGATCGCTTATAGGATGGATCACAATTCGCTTTGTCCGAAGGAGTTACAGACGTCTTAAATCAGAAAAAGGTGGTGAACATCATGATGTTCAACACCACCTGTTGCTATATCGTTTTTTGAATGAAATCGAAATCTAATTAATAATAACTTACGTTAGGTGGCAAATTTATCGTTGGCGGTGGATCATCTAGATCTTTGACATTCGGTGGCATACCAATCAAATTAACGGAAATCAAATGTGCCTTTTAAAAAAAAGAGACGTTAAACTTTGAACTTAATTGATACGTCACGAAAATAAAATGTACCTGGGAAGGTCCTGCGACACCCATATTACTAAATTGATTCGTCAACGCAGTCATTGGCGACTGTTGTGGCTGCGTGTATTGCTGGTTATACGGTGAAGGTACGGATGGTGCCATGGATGTATAATTTTGATCTCCAGCAGGAGTAAAGTACTGAGGCTGTTGATGTTGTGGGTGTAATGGTTGCTGACCGGTTATATTAGAAGCCGCTGCTGGTGTAAAAGTTTGATATGTGTTAGTTTCCGTGTAAGCTTCATTTATTTGCTTAGGATATAAACGCTTTGATTTATGAGTTCCAACTGGCGGCGATGTTGCACGATTTCCTGTAGGTGACACTGGACTTTCAGTTGGAGGAGGAGAGGCAGAATTCGACTGCGCTACTTGATAACCGGAACCTGAAGTCTGTTGAACTGGATAAGACGGTAAATGTCCAGGTGTCGATGGTTGTATTTGAACAGGTCTATAGCCCGGCGACATTGGTGGTCTTATTTGACTGGCTATTCCTTGCGAAAAATTGACTGGAGCGGCACCAGAAGGGGGGACATTACTTGGAGGAGGTTGTGGTCGAAAACTGGCAGGCAATGGGGGCGATGGGCTAACACCCGGTGGAGGCGGTCGCGTTTGAGAGTTAGGTGGACCGGGAGGCGTATAAGGACGCCCTAAAGGTGATATTTGTTGGCGAGGATCTGTAACGGGTCGTTGATTTGGAGAAGCACCACCAGGACCAGGAGGTTGCGGACGGTAAGGAGAAGGTCCTCTTTGTATTGGTTGATTTGGCTCAGTATTCTGCATCGGACGAAAGTTTGGAGACGGTGGAGGACGGTTATATTGAGTTGGTGGTAGATTAGCCATCGATTTTTTTTAGTTTCTATGACCATACGCAAGAGAATTCAATTATTTTAGTAGTTCGATCAACTTTCGGAATTTGGCCACTAAACACACAAACCTTGAATGGTACTAAAGCTATTTTTTAGTAACGATTGACTAAGAATAAATGATTTTTTTTTTTGAATCCTAAAAATGATTTCGCCTATCACAATTTTACAAGTGGCATCTATACACAAACACGTGTCAATGGTGATTGACACGTTCAGTAAAAGTTTATTTTGAAGTAATTTTACTGAATCCTTGATTCATTGGACAGTATAGATCTTAGATCGCAATCAGAATCAGATAAATAATCTTTTAGCTAAAAGAGCATTTTTTGATATAATAGTATATAATAATGAAAATTATTTATCTAAGCATAACTTTTTTTTTTTGTTTTTTTATTTGAAATGCAAAAAAAATGTCTCTTTAATCATATATTTTCCCGGTATCAATGATTATTTACTTTGCCTTGTAATAGAAGGAAGGTAAAATTTTTAAATGAAATAAACAAAGTAAATAATGAACCGAAAAATCAGAACTCTATAATTACTAAACATAAAAATACAATATATTAAGTATAAACTATTATTTAAATAATTAATTTGCTAATGGCGTTTCTTGATGATTATGATTCTTGTGCATCGAAATCTAAAACTTCCATCACAGTTTTTCCCTCCCTTTGTAATAAAACAACAGCCTTTGTCTCCTGGAATGCCAATCTCCAAATAGCATTTCCCGCACTTGTCATTTCTCGAATAAAATCGCCAGTTTCAATATCCCATAATTTGACATGCCCATCATTACCACCAGAAACAATCCGTTTTTCATCAAATTGTAAACATGTAACAGAATTGTCATGGGCTGCAATGTGCTGGACGCAACGGTTTGTATCTAGGTCCCAAATTCGAATCGCCCCATCACTACCTCCAGTAACAAGGATCGATTCATGAAGTTGTAATTGTCCAACGAGTGATGTATGACCCTGTAAAACTCCTAGACAAAAACCTGTTTGACGTGACCAAACACGTGCAGTAGAATCAAGAGAACTACGAAAGAATCAAATAAAACGTGTTGTTAGAATTTTTTAAATTAATATAAATATTCTATAAAAATACTTACCCAGTAACAATTTTTTCTCCGTCAAAAGCTATGGAATAAATTTGTGAATAATGTCCTTGAAGAACATGTAAGCACTCACCGGTTACAATATCCCACACCTACATACGTAAAAAAATGAATCATGTTAAAACAAATTAAATCAATGACCATCAGAAAAATATGTACTTAATATATTTACACGGGCCGAGCAATCATAACTTCCAGAAACAACAATATCACCATATATTTCCATGCATCTCACACTCGCTTGATGCCCAGCAAGCAGGTGAAGCAGTAGACCCTCTTCAATATTCCAAACACGCAAGGTTGCATCACGGGAACCGCTAACAGCAATTGTCTTGTCTTTCATTTTTAGTGAACGTACAGTTGACGTATGGCCATGAAGTACATGTTTACATTTGGCTGTAATGATGTCCCAAACCCGTACTTCTCTATTAAAATAAAGATATTATTCACTATGGCCAAACAGTTTAACAATGTAACTTTCCTTACCTATCACATCCTCCAGAAACTAAAACTTCGTCCATATATTGCAATGCCCACACACCACCTTCATGGCCTGATAACGTTTTTATATATTTGCCATCAGAAACATCAAATATATGAATTTTTTTATTATCCATTCCCACTACTATATAACTTTGACACATTTGCAATGATGTGACAACTCCAGTATCAGGGCTTATGTGAGTAACAAGAGTTCTCCCCCCATGCTTCCAATTAGATTCGACTATATATCGCCTTCGAAAATGATCCTTGTACGAAAACTTATTGATTCTAGAAGGAGATTCACTTGTTGGAGAAGGTGGTAATTTAGGTGCTGCTGAACTGCGTCTCCTAAAGTGATGGCGTACACAAAGATTCTTCCAAGTAAACTCGTCATTTAACAAAGACCGCCAGAATTTAGAAACACTTGATGCTCTGGAAAGAGTTTTTGGATCATTTATAAATGATAAAATATGTAGACTAAGTTCTATTGGAAGGTCTTTAAGAAAGTCACGTTTCAAACGTGGTGATATATAATTAGACACAAAAACAAGCTGTTCAGTATTGCAAGAATTTAGAAGTTCAGCAAGAAGACGTTGTCTCTGCAAATTGTCCATGTTCTGAAAACCCATTCTGACTGTTCGGCTAAACTCTTCTTGAGCCGAAGGTGGAAATCCTTCGGCATTTACAGGTGGGAATAATTGTGGCGAAGGAGCAGGAGTAGGTAAGCTGTGGAAATTTGTCGTAGTGACCCACGGTATTTCAGGAGGAATGGGGCGTTGCATTATAGGCAAAGTTTGTTTTTCCTGACTATTACTTGTACCTAGAGAAGAATCTTCAGTATCTCTCCCCTTGAGCATCAGTAATATTATGTTTACTTAAATAAGTTGTTATATAGATACAGTATTAAGATCTTTAGTGCGATTATAAACGAAAGAAAATGCGAATTCAAAAGATGGAGAATATGAAATTCGGTTAGAAGAGTTAAGCTTTGAGACAGAAGTGAGTTTCAGATAGCTGCAAGTAAACAAAATAGTCTCATTAGTCGATTTCATATTATATCAATAATTTGGACATAATTTTGGCCAAAATTAAAAATGCGAAAAATTTTTTTCCCATCTGGTCCTTTTCCCCAAATATTATTGGTTCAAATTATTGTAACGTTTATATAACAGACATGTGCACGTATCGCATCTATGTCACGTAATTTTGTAATTTGCATTGCGTTTATTTTCCAAATACATCACTATTATTTCGATTTTCATTGAATTTACTGTATAAAAAAATTTACAATTCAATTATCACAATATTTTTACTATGAAATTTTACATACAAATTCAGTAGTCAATTTTTATTAAAATTAGACAAATATTAAAAAACTTTTATTAGAGATGACTTTTACATTTTGTCCAATATATAAAAAATTTTAAATTTGAAAAATACTTATTTATTATTTGAATACAGTGTGTAATTTATGTCAAATATTCTTTTTATGCTGCTGAAATTAAACTTATATTGCAATATTAATATAGATAAACTAAGTATTAAAAAAACAAAAATCAGATTTATTGAAAACTGTATTATTAAACCAACCTTTTCTTCACTAATTTGATTCCTTGTAAAAAATTACATGTATTTTAAAGTCAAAAAAGTAAGAAAAGATAGCTTAATATAAAATTTTCAAATAAATATTATTTTGTTAAGGGTAGCTGAAGTTAAATATTAAATTCCATAAATAACTTTTTAAATTTTCAAAATTTTAATAAAAACATTAATTTTTAACATTTTTTTAGAAAAATCAATTCCAAAGTTGAATACTGAATCTTATAGGTAAAGTTTTGAATTATTAAAACTTTAATAAAAAAATGTTAATTTAACATTTCTTTTTATACATATTATTGTAGGAAAATCAGCCATAGATAAAGTTTTAAATTAATAAAAAATGTTAATTTTTAATTTTTTTTTATATTATTATAAAAAATTAGCTCTGAAATTAAATATTGAATCCTATAGATAAAGTTTCAAATTTTCAAAACTTTAATAAAAAACATTAATTTTTAACATTTTTTTTTATTATATTATTGTAAGAAAATTAGCTTCAAAGTTGAATACCAATCCTAAAGATTAATTTTGAAAAATTTTTTATCCAAACTATTAAAAATAGAATAACATTATTTGGTGACCTATCATTATAATAACCCTATCATATGACTTAATAAAAATTTTAATTGTCTGATTTTTAATTTTTGATTAATTGATTTTTTATTTCACAAAAAATATTTTATTTATGGTAAAATTTACAATATTAAACCTATAAAATTATACACTTATACTAATCAAAATAGTTCAATTCAGACTAAAATCAGATGTCTAATTTTAGTCTAAATTGTAGCTTAAAATTATCTGATTTGTAATATAAATTATATTTTTCATTTGTATTTCAAACGGTTATCATTCATATATTCAGAATAAAAATTTAAATATAAATCAGACATATATCAACCAATATTATTAAATTCAGCATTAAAATTAATTTATTAATTTATAAAATTCAGAATAAATTCAGATAAAATGTAAAATAAATTCAGATAAAATTCAGATAATATAATAATTTTTATTACATATATATGTTGTGCCTCAGATCGATTCTTGCCTCAGATTGAAGCTCACGCACCTCACATTGAGATTGTCACCTGACGCATCTCATTTGAATCATTCAATAAAGTCTGTTATAAGTAAACTTTTTTTCTCATTAATTAAACCACTTTTTGTAATATAAACAAACTTGTACGCCATAATGAGTTACATGTTTCCTGAAATCTTTATGTAAATCCGATTCATATTGAAGTTTATACTTGTATTTTATCTGAAAAATCATTAAATTTTAAGTCATTTTTCAAATGAAAAGATTTAATGAGTATGATTCTAATTAATCTGAAATTTTAGGATTGTATACTTAAAATAATGATAAATAAGTTTACTTAGTACTTAAAAATACATTAAAATTGGAAATTTTGATGTTTAATTATAGCTCATTTTTATTAGCAATTGAGGTGCATCAGATGACAATCTCAATCTGAGGTGCGTGAGCTTCAATCTGAGGCAAGAATCGATCTGAGGCACAACATATATATAATAATAATAATAACTAAAAATAAAATAAAAATAATATTTATTCTTTTTGTATAAGTTATCAGAAATTATATAGTGCGAAAATTTGCGCAAGTTTACACATCATAATATTTCATAAGTTTCCAGACCCACTGCAAGTTTGCGTAAGCGTAATATTTTGTAACTTTTTAAAATATTTTAAAATATTATGATATGCAAAGCTTCATAATTTTATGATTTGTAATATTCCGTAATTTTGCAGTTTGCAATATTTCATAATTTTACATAATATTTTATAAGTTTTCAAACCCGCCACAAGTTTGCGTAAGCATAATATTTTGTAACTTTTTAAAATATTTCAAAATATTACTACAGTCAACTCTCTTTATAGTCACACATTTGGGACAGTCCATATTTGGTGATTATAAAGAGATGTGACTATATAAAAAATTTCTTATATTTGTATATCATAATTCCGGCCAAAAATTAACATAATTTTAGCCAGAATTATACTTAAAACTTTATTGTATCGTAACTTCGCCAATATTAATCGTAGAGAGATGATCTTACCGCCATTCGATTCGTCTTGAGGAGACGGTTCTAATGGTATAAAATACGTCGAAATCCAATCACTAGATTAATTTCCGAAATTAAAAAAATATTAATGGTTTTTGTGTAATAACTCTGCCAATATTGATCCTAGATAGACGATCTTACTACCATTCGATTCGTCTTGATGAAACGAATCTAATGGTATAAGATACATCAAAATCCAATCACTAGATCAATTTCCGAAATTAAAAAATATTAAATGGTTTTTAAGTAATAACTCCGTCAATATTGATCACAGAGAGATGAGCTTACCACCATTCGATTCGTCTCGATGAGGCGATTCCAACGAGCTATAAATCGTCTTTTTACAATCACTAGGTACCGAGAAATCTAGCAAAATGTTAAATGGCGCAGTAAACGTAAATCAAGAAATATTATAATGCCGATGTTTAACATTTTGTTGAATAACTCGTCAGCCAGTAGTCGGAAAAGGATAAAACTACCACCATTCGATTCGTCTCAGTGAGACGATTCTAACAAGCTATGATACATCTTTGTACGATTATTAGATGCCAAGTTATTTAATATATTCTTTATATAACTGTGATTATAAACGGTTCTTTTTAATATAAGATTTTTGAGGATAGGTGTGATAGTGACTATAGATAGATTGTGACTATATAGGATAGATTTTAATAATAAAGTGTTTTGAACATTCAACTGGTGTGACTATATAGTAGAATGTGACTATAACGGGAGTGACTATAGAGGGAGTTGACTGTATATATATGCAAGGCTTCATAATTTTACGATTTGTAATATTCCGTAATTTTACATAACGTAATATTTCGTAATATTTCAAAATATTTTGATAAATAATACTTTATTTTCTGTACTATAAGTTTATATAATGTATGTTTTATTAGATATAATTTTATTAAACCATAAAAAATTACAAGTATTTATTAATATATACAGAATACATAAAAGTAAAAAAAAGAAAGAGTAAAGAGTAACAATATTATTAGATGTAAAAAGAAGAGAAACAGCTATAGTAACGTTAGTATTAGATATAAAGATAAAAGAAATATTGTTATTATTATTAGTATTAAGGTAAAAAGAGTTAAAGAAACAGTAAAAGGAGTAAAAGAAACATGGATATTATCGTTAGTATTAAAGTACAAGTAAAAAGGAATAAAGGAAACATGAATATTATTGTTAGTATTACGATACAATAGAGTTCCAATCCGTCATCCGACGGATGATCAATCTCTTCTCATTTATTTTTGGAAAGAGACATTTATGTTTCATAATTTATAATTTAGGAACTGCATTCGATGTAAGGTGATCAGACTATGCATTATTTAATTAATTGAACATAAAATAAATGGGGTGAAATCTTAGTCAGATTGAAATTTTCATCCGTCGGATGATATTTTAATCTGTTCCTAATTTCTCCTCACTTTCATTTTTGAAAAAAAAGTTTATTTATTAAACTATATACTGTATTATGCTCTTAGGATATTCTTAAAAAAAAATGCTCTTTTATATTAATTAAATGAGCGTACAACTGTCAAAATGTGATTATCCGTCAGATGACGGATTGGAACTCTACGATACAAAATAACAAAGAGGTAAAAAAAAATGAAAATAATTAGTATTAATAAACAAATATTTCTATATCTGCAAAGCAATAAATTATAAGAAAAGACAAAAAAATTAAAAAATATTAAACAAATGAATAAAGAAATAAGAAACAAAAATAAATAAGACAAAAAATGCGTGCATGATTGAATCACATGCAAGAATTAGCCTAATTTTGATTGCCCAGAAAATACGATACTATATGGCGTATGCACAATTACTAAATATCATCCTTTTGTGATAAATAAAAATTACTAGCACAAATTCAACACAAATTTAACAAATTTAACGAAATTTGGCCAAAATTAATAATTTTTTACCAGAATTATCAACACAAATTGAACACAAATTGAATACAAATTTCAGTCACGATTTATTTATGTCACACCTGTATTGTTAAGAATTAATAACCATTTTATTTATTAAAACTATATTATTATAGTAAAAAAATGCTATTACGTGTGATATATATAAAAAATAATATTTATTTCCTATGCAACTCATAATTCTCTAATAAACTATTTATATACTGACCTTCCTCCTCTGTGTTATAAGAGTCACTAGAAAGTATACCCTTATCACCTGCACCATCATTATTATTAGTCGTACCATCGTTAAGCTTACCATTGTTAGTCGCACCATCATCAGCCGCACCTGCTCCATCATTAGCTGCTCCATCACCACCATCATCTACATCATTACCATTATGAGAATCGTCGTCTGAATGTGTAAATTTATCCCTATTTTTCAACTTTTGCTAAAAATCAATAAATAAATAAATAAACTGTAATTCAAATAATTCACATTTTGCAAATTGTAAATTAAAACTTACTAAGTTGTTGATTATCTTTGACTTCATTATACTTTTGCTCATTTGAATGTTTTGATTATTAGGATTTAAGTACGTTTCACATATGCTAATCGCATACGCTATTTGTGTTTTTGAGGGATTTTTATTTTTTTTTCACAACTTACCAATTATCAGCGATATATATGTCGTAGATTGCCTATGATCGTTAACCCTTTTAAATAGGTTGTTGTAACATCTTTTCACCTCCGACTTACTCTTCCATTCCTGAATCATTGACGAACTAGCCAGAGTGTTAATAGATGGTAATTTATGCCCAGTCGCTTCAAAAACAGAATACATAATATCTTTGATTCTAGATGTGAATGTCCCTCGTATACTTCTATGTTGTTGTACTAACTATTAAAAAAAATATTAGTATGAAATTTAATAAAATTCATAATTGCTTTAACTTACATACAGTCAAGGCAATTTTTTTTTGAAAAAAATAATCCATTGATTTTTTTTGAACTGGCGTATAAATTCTGGATTTTCATCTTTTAAATATTTTTCGGTAGCGAGTTTGTATTAGTCTTGAAAAGGATAAACAAAATTTTCAAATAAAATTTTGACACCTTCTTAACGAGCTCCTAATCAAACGAGGTTAGCATTTCAGTTTTACATTAAATAATATTCGTCTTTATTACCTTTATATCTTTCTAAGATCCATTGTATTATTATTTTTGTTATTATTGTTGAGCTTTTTTTCTATACCCAAGAAACGGGTTTTGAGATTTTTTTAAGAACTTCAAGCTTAGAAATTATCTGCGAATTGGTTCTTAATAGTTTTTCTATTGTTTTTTTATTAACTTTAACAATAAAATATAATATAACTATATATTATATAATTTCTTATAAAGAATATGATATATATCATGTTATATATATCTTCAACATTATCGTTTGATAATCTTATTTGTTTCTCGGCTTCACTACTCTTCTCAGTATTACGTCTTGAGATTCTTTCATTATCATCAATATTTCATTTTTCGCTACATTTTGTAGCTATCAGAATAATATGTGAGGGAGGAGATATAAACTAAACTTGAAAAAGAGAAAAAGATATTACTAGAAATTTGAAGAGGAACTAGAAATACAAAAGGAGAAAAATATATGAGAAAAAGAGGAAAGACATGAACCAAAAATTTGAAAATGAGGAACTAAAAATATGAAAAGGGGGGAATAAATGAATCAGAGGTTCAGAAAAAGAAGGCAAGCTGTTATTACGTCATTTCCGCCATTCTATACTAAAAAAGAAAAAAAACTTGTGAAATATTGTGAAAAATGGATGAACTAATGCAAAATATTACGAAAAATAAATGAACTAATGCAAAAATTTTGCATCGTGATATTACAAAAAAAAATTGTAACACTTTCATAAGAGAATTTTTAAAAAAACTCTCGTAAAAACATATAGTACAATTGAAGTATTAATCAATACCTATTTATAAAAAAATAATATGTTGCACATATTGGCTTTTATACATGGCAAAAAAAAAATTGCAGCCAGTAAACTGCCAAAGACAATTGGCTAATCAGATTGATAGCGCTTATAACTGATTATCGCATAAATTTGTGCTGGTTATCTGTCCAAATTAGTAATGAAATTCAGATGATTAGCCAATTGAATAAGCCGTATTAGCCATCCGAATTCTTACAGCCCATTACAGCTGATTTCATAATATACAGAATACTTAGCAAATTTTAAAGAACTCGGAAATATTCAGTATAGCTCAAATAAGATAAAATTATACCACCATTCTCAGAATAACACTTCAAAATTAACATATAATTTTTATTTTATAACATGATTTACCGAATATTTCCAAGTTCTTTTAAATTTGTTAAGTGTCCCAAAATTAGCTGTAATGCGTAAATTTGTGGATGATTAGCATATTGAATAAGCCGTATTAACCACTTAAATTCTTACAGCCCGTTAATACGTAAATTTGTAAATGATTAGCCGATTGAATAAGCTGTATTAGCCACCTGGATTCTTACAGCCATTCGTTAATACGTAATCTTATCTACTCAAAATTTTGTTAGCATACGAAATCTCATATAAATTGAATAGTGAATCGATGCTTTTATTAAATTTGTCGCATTAATTAGCAACATGAGTTTCAAATGCCCCTTTGTATGCGAATATTCAGTCAACACTTGCATATCACTGGTAAAAAAATGATTTATCCTATACATATCTTACACATATTGGGTACTCAAAATGTAGAAAATCATACACAAATAATACACATATCATACACATATCGGGTACTAATATATATATCATACATATATCAGGTACCTGATAGGTATACTATATATATAAGTACCCGATATGTATATGATATGTGTATTATTTGTGTATGATTTTCTACATTTTGAGTACCCGATATATGTAAGATATATGTAGGATATGTGTAGGATAGACCATTTTTTTACCAGTGATATACTCAACACGCCTAGAAATGCTTAAAAAATGTAAATGTAGAAGATGATGATGACGATAATAGTGAAAAATATAACAGTGAAATGGATACAAGAAGTAATCAAAATAGTGAATATGAAAATGATAAAGTTGAGGTAATTATGTATTTCAGATTATTCTTTTTGGAGCTTTTAAGAAAAAGCTCAGATATACTAACTTATTTAGCTTATAATTTTAGGTGGATGATGATAATGATGCACAAAACATGTCTTTTGACAGTATTAGAAGTGCAATATCAGAGATGAGCCTTGAAGATAACTTTGAAAATATATTAGATTCTTCCAAAGAGCCTGAAATTTTTGAAGAATCTGAAAATCCTAATTCCAAAACTTGCACAGAATTTCATAATGATGCTTATAAAGATCTAATGTTATTAGTAATAAAATACAAAATAAATAATAAAGGTGGTAATGAAATAATACACTTTTTTAATAAACATTCAAATCTTACAGAATCATCATTACCAAAAAATATCGAACAGGGACGAGCATTTATGAATAACATGAAGTTTTCTAATTTAGAATTTAGTAAAGTCCTCATAACAAAACATAAGGATAAAGATTATTTTCTTTATTATCAAAATTTAATACAGTGCATCAAAAATATTTTAGCTATTCCTGACATAACACAAAATTTTGCGTTATCTTACGAAAACTTTGAGGTAAATGCCAAATATTATTTAATTCAATAATTTAAATAATATTTATTTTAATTTATTTATATTATTTTATAGTATAATGGAGAAAGTATTTACAGTGAGCAAAACACTGGAAAATAGTGGAAGACTATGCAAGAATCCTTACCTACTGGTTCCAAATTATTATCAATTATTTTATATTCGGATGCAACAACTACAGATATATTAGGAAAAAGTCAATTGCATCTGATATACATTACATTAGGTAATATCCCGATATGGCGTCATAATAAACAGGATGTAAAGCAACTTTTGGGATATTTACCAATTTTAAAAGTTGCAAACAAAGATCTGGTCTGTGATACTTTTCATAAATCTTTACGTCATTTACTAGAACTAATTATTTTATTAAAAAATGGTATAGACCTTCTTATAAATAATGAAAATACCTGGTTTTATCCTAGAGTTTCAACTATTATTGCAGATTGTCCAGAGGCTGCAAGTTTTTGTTTAGTTTATAAATCCTCATCAGGAAATTTTATAGAGTGAAAAATTGCGTAAATTTACAATTTTGTAAGTTTACGAAAGTTTATGACATAATATTTCGAAAAATTTCAAAATATTATGTAAGTTTACAATTTCGTAAGATTTATGTGATATTACGATTAAAATATTACATAAGTTTTTACTAAAACAATTTAAAAAACTGTTGCGAAATAGTTCTTTTTAGTTAAATAAACCGTTTTGCAATGCACAGGTCGAAAAGTGAAAAATCAGGCACCAATAAGGTTGCTTGCCAAAACCTAGGGGTTTAGGCAAGATGGCGTTTCGCCGAAAAGCAAAATTCTGCCGAAACTATATTAAAGTTATATTAAAAAACTGGCGAAACTTTGGAGAAAGGCGAAACTGCCAAAACTTATTATAAATGCCGAAACTGCCGAAACTCTGCCAAAACTATAATAAATCTATAGTAAAATTTTGATGAAACTAATCGTAGGATTTTGAAGAGGTTTAGACAAGCAACCCTAGGCACCAATCGGTGTCTGATTGGCATTTTTGCCAAATACGATAACGCCAATCGAGGCAGTTTGCTAACTTTTGATCCAGTGATCAGAAAAGGATGAAATATAGCTCATTGGAATCGTCTCAACATGACGAATCTAATGGTAGTAAAATCTCATTTCTAGGATTAATACTTGATGAGAAATTAAGTAAAATATAAAAATAAAAATGTATCATTTATATTTTATTTAATTTTTTATTAACTATTAATCCTAGAGATGCGATTTTACTACCATTAGATTCGTCTTGTTGAGGCGATTCCAATGAGCTATATTTCATTCTTTTCTGATTACTGGATCAAAAGTTAGCAAACTGCCTGATTGGTGACTGATTGATGCCTGATTTTTCACTTTTCGACCTGTGATGGTTTATATTAAAATGATTTAAAAAACTGTTGCAAAACGGTTCTTTTTGGTTAAGTAAACTATTTTGCAACAGTTCTTTTAATTAAATAAACCATTTCACAACGGTTGATATTAAAATATTTTAGAAAACCGTTGCAAAACGGTTCTTTTTAATTAAATAAACCGTTGCAAAATGGTTCTTTTTAATTAAATAAACCGTTGCAAAATGGTTCTTTTTAATTAAATAAACCGTTGCAAAATGGTTCTTTTTAATTAAATAAACCGTTGCAAAATGGTTCTTTTTAATTAAATAAACCGTTGCAAAATGGTTCTTTTTAATTAAATAAACCGTTGCAAAATGGTTCTTTTTAATTAAATAAACTGTTTTGCAACGGTTTATATTAAAATCGTTAAAAAAATCGTTGCAAAACGGTTTATATTAAAATTGTTAAAAAATTGTTGCAAAACGGTTTATATTAAAATCGTTAAAAAACTGTTGTGAAATGGTTCTTTTTAATTAAATAAACCGTTGTGAAACAGTTCTTTTTAGTTAATAAACCATTTCGCAATGGTTTATATTAAAATAATTTAAAAAACTGTTGCGAAATGGTTCTTTTTAATTAAATAAACCATTTCGCAACAGTTTATATTAAAATAATTTAAAAAACTGTTTCGCAACGGTTTTTATTAAATTCGTTAAAAACCATTTCACAACAGTTTTTTTTCGTTTAAATTGAAATAAAAAACATTTCACAATGTTTTTTATTAAATAAATCTTTAAAAAAACGTTGCAAAACATTTTTTTAACTTTTGATTCGAATCAGATTCAGAATAGATCAGTTTTATCTAAATTGAATTCAGACCGAATCAAATTAAGCTCATTTCGGATTCAGATCAGATCGGATCTAATTATTTTTGATCTGAATTTAAATCAGATCAGATTCATCTCAAATCCGATCTGATTTGATCCGTTCAGAACACCAATTATATGTTAACTGGATTTTGATCATAAATATTTTGCTCTGCATAATTACATCATTTATTTCCTAAATAGTATCATTATTTAAATTACATGATATTAAAATTAATTCTCATTGGATTAACTATTATAATTATTTCTCATTATTATTATTCCAGGTTGCTAACCCTATTAGATTAACTTTCAAAGAGTCTAGACTGTAGCTATTAAGCTACTAAATTAGTTTGTGGAAACAATTTTTGAAGCTCATTAATAGTGTAGTTTATGTTAAAATGAAAGTAAGTATAACTAACAGGAGGGGTTTTGTTCATGAGTGGAATTAACCTAACACCTCGTGGCACAAACTCAAGACAGCCATGCAACATCTATATAATATACAATGACTTCGCTGCTGATCTTTAAGGCCGTCTAGACATTTGAGTTTCACAGTTGCCTTCATATTCTCCAGGTGGAAGGCTTAATGTCTTCACTTCCAGGATGAGAATTATCCTTTAAATTTAGTTAAAGGAAGAATCCCAACCTATACCCTCTATCATTTAAGGTGTGAACTACAAAAGTATCTAGTTAGAATAAGTAGGACCTTTCAGTCTTTCATCAGGAAATTATATAGTGCGAAAAGTTGCGCAAGTTTACACATCATAATATTTCGTAAGCTTCCAGACCCACCGCAAGTTTGCGTAAGCGTAATATTTTGTAACTTTTTAAAATATTTCGAAATATTACGATATGCAAAGTTTCGTAATTTTACGATTTGTAATATTCCGTAATTTTGCGGTTCGCAATATTTCGTAATTTTACATAATATTTCGTAAGTTTTCAGACCCGCCGCAAGTTTGCGTAAGCGTAATATTTTGTAACTTTTTAAAATATTTCGAAATATTACTGTATGCAAGGCTTCGTAATTTTACGATTCGTAATATTCCGTAATTTTACTGCGTAATACTTCACAACTTTTTAAAATATTTCGAAATTCTATGATGCGTAATGTTCCATAATTTGATGATTCGTAATATTCTGTGATTTTACACAACTTAATATTTCGTAATATTTCAAAATATTTCGATAAATAATACTTCATTTTCTGTACTATAAGTTTATATAATGTATGTTTTATTAGATATAATTTTATTAAACCATAAAAAATTACAAGTATTTATTAATATATACAGAATACATAAAAGTAAAAAAAAGAAAGAGTAGAGTAACAATATTATTAGACGTAAAAAGAAGAGAAACAGCTATAGTAACATTAGTATTAGATATAAAGATAAAAGAAATATTGTTATTATTGTTAGTATTAAGGTAAAAAGAGTTAAAGAAACAGTAAAAGGAGTAAAAGAAACATGGATATTATCGTTAGTATTAAAGTACAAGTAAAAAGAAATAAAGGAAACGTAGATAGTATTGTTAGTATTACGATATAAAGTAACAAAGAGGTAAAAAAAAAACACGTTAATATTAAAATAATTAGTATTAATAAATAAATATTTCTATACCTGCAAAGTAATTGAACAAAAGAATAAAGAAATAAAGAGAAAGGAAAAAATAAACATGTTGTTAGTATTGTTAGTATTGTTAGTATTAAAGTACAAGTAAAAAGGAATAAAGGAAACATGGATATTATTGTTAGTATTACGATACAAAATAACAAAGAGGTAAAAAAAAATGAAAATAATTAGTATTAATAAACAAATATTTTTATACCTGCAAAGCAATAAATTATGAAATATATGTAAATATATTGTATATAATTAAAGAAATAATAGAAAGAAGAGACAAAAAAATTAAAAATATTGAACAAAAGAATAAAGAAATAAGAAACAAAAATAAATAAGACAAAAACGCGTGCGTGATTAAATGATTAAATGATTAAATCATATGCAAGGATCAGCCTAATTTGATTGGCCAGAAAATACGATATCGTAAAATTACGGAAATCCGCATTTTAAAAAATCACAGAAATTGTATATGCACAATTACTAAATATTATCCCCTCGTAATAAATTAAAAATTATCAACACAAATTCAACACAAATTTAACAAATTTAACGAAATTTGGCCAAAATTAACAAATTTTTACCAGAATTATCAACACAAATTGAACACAAATTGAACACAAATTTCAGCCACGATTTATTTATGTCACACCCGTGTTGTTAAGAATTAATAACCATTTTATTTATTAAAACTATATTAATTATGGTAAAAAAAATGCTATTACGTGTGATATATATAAAAATAATATTTATTTCCTATGCAACCCATAATTCTCTAATAAACTATTTACATACCGACCTTCCTCCTCCGTGTTATAAGAGTCAATAGAAAGTATATCATCGTCAGCTATGCCATCATTGGCCGCACCATCGTTGGCCGCACTATCATTGGCCGCACCATCGTTGGCCGCATCATCGTTAGCCGTACCATCGTTAGGCCTACCATCGTTAGTCACACCATCATCAGCCGCACCTACTCTATCGTCAGCTGCTCTATCACCACCATCGTCTACATCATTACCATCATGAGAATCATCGTCCGAATGTGTAAATTTATCCCTATTTTCCAACTTTTGCTAAAAATCAATAAATAAATAAATAAACTGTAATTCAAATAATTCACATTTTGCAAATTGTAAATTAAAAACTTACTAAGTTGTTGATTATCTTCGACTTCATTATACTTTCGCTCATTTGAATGTTTTGATTATTAGGATTTAAGTACGTTTCGCATATGCTAATCGCATACGCTATTTGTGTTTTTGAGGGATTTTTATTTTCTTTTCGCAACTTATCGAATTATCAGCGACATATATGTCGTAGGTTGCCCATCTTTAACCTTTTTAAATAGGTTGTTGTAACATCTTTTCACCTCCGCCTTACTCTTCCATTCCTGAATCTTTGACGGACTAGCCTGAGTGTTAATAGACGGTAATTTATGCCCAGTCGCTTCGAAAATAGAATACATAACGTCTTTAACTCTAGACGTGAACGTCCCTCGTAGCTTCTATGTTGTTGTACTAACTATTAAAAAAAATGTTAGTATGAAATTTAATAAAATTCATAATTGCTTTAACTTACAGTCGGGGCAATTTTTTTTTCGAAAAAAATAATCCATTGATTTTTTTTGAACTGGTGCATAAATTCCGGATTTTCGTCTTTTAAATATTTTTCGGTAGCGAGTTTGTACTCGTTTTGCGAAGGATAAACAAAATTTTCAAATAAAATTTTCGATACCTTCTTAACGAGCCTCCTAATCAAACGAGGTTAGCATTTCAGGTTTACATTAAATAATATTCATCTTTATTACCTTTACATACTCCGGATCTATTGTATTATTATTATTTTTGTTATTATCGTTGAGCTTTTTTTCTATGCTCGAGAGACGGGTTTCGAGATTTTTTTGTCCGGTGATAAGAACTTCAAGCTTAGAAATTATCTGCGAATTGGTTCTTAATAGTTTTTCTATTGTTTTTTTATTAACTTTAACAATAAAATATAATTTAACTATATATTATATAATTTCTTTTATAAAGAATATGATACATATCATGTCATATATACCATCAACGCTATCATCGGATATTCTCACTCGCTTCCTCAGCTTCGCTACCCTCAGTACTACGTTTTGAAAATCTTTCATTATCGTCAATTCTTCGTTTTTCGCCACGCTTTGTAGCCATTATGATAATAAATTTGAAACGAAAATATGAGAAAAAGGAGGAAATATATGAGAAAAAAGAGGAAATATATGAGAAAAAGGTGAACTAGAAAATTTGAAAAGGATGAGGAAAAAGGGGAAATACATGAATCAGAAATTCAGAAAAAGGAGGCAAGCTGTCATAAGGTAATTTCCGCCATTCTATACTAAAAAAGAAAAAAAACTTGCGAAATATTGTGAAAAATGGATGAACTAATGCGAAATATTACGAAAAATGAATGTACTAATGCAAAAATTTTGCATCGTGATATTACGAAAAAATATTGTAACACTTTCATAAGAGAACTTTAAAAAAAAACTCTCGTAAAAGCACATAGTACAATCGAAATATTAATCAAATCCAATTTATAAAAAAATAACATGTTACACATGTTGGGGAGCTTTTATGCATGGAAAAAAAGTTGCAGCCAGTGAACTCATTTGGCTGATCAGATTGATAGTGATCTTGAGTGCTTATAACCTGATTATCGCATAAATTTGTGGCTGATCATCCGTCCATTATTGTAAAAGTGATTTGCCGTGTTAAGCCAATAAATTTGCGGCTGATTATCAGATGATTAGCCGATTGAATAAGCCATCCGAATTCTTACAGCCCGTTACAGCAAATTCAAAATATGCGAAACACTCAGCACTTTTGCTGTCAGATTCACTTGGCAGGTTGCCGGCAAATTGAAATAGTAAATAAAATAATAAACAATATTTATATGGATACATCATAGACTTGTTACATTTATTTTTAGATTTGCCAACCCACGAACTCGGCAAGTTCCCGACAGCAAAATTGCTGAGTGTTTCGCATATTTTAAATTTTGCTATAATGCGTAAAATTGCGAATGATTCCGCGATATTAGCCACCAGATTCTTACAGCCAGTTCCATTCATTAATGCGTAAATTTGCGTAGTCGTGTCTATTCAAATAACTCAATCAATTGTAATCCATTCAATTAATTCATTAAATTTTTACAATGAATTTGCAATATAATTTTATTAGCACATAATCTCATATAAATTAAATAGTGAATTGATACTTTTCATCAAATTTGACGCGTTAATTTAGTAACATGAGTTTCAAATGCCCCCTTTGTATGCGAATATTCAGTCAACGCTTTGCATATACTCAACACGCCCAAAAATGCTTAAAAAATGTAGAAGTAGAAGTAGAAGATGATGATGATAATAATGATAGTGAAAAATATAGCAGTGAAATGGATACAAGAAGTAATCTAAGTAGTGAATATGAAAATGATAAAGTTGAGGTAATTATGTTATTCCAGATTATTCTTTTTAAAGAAAAAGCTCAATAATTATGTTATTCCAGATTATTCTTTTTAAAGAAAAAAGCTCAAATTATACTAACTCATTTTGGTTTATAATTTTAGGTGGATGATGATAATAATGTACAAAATATGTTATTTGACAGTATTGGAAGTGCAATATCAGAGATGAGCCTTGAAAATAGTAACTTTGAAAATATATTAGATTCATCTGAAGAGCCTGAAATTTTTGAAGAACCCAAAAATCTCAATACCAAAACTTGCACAGAATTTCCTAATGATGCTTATAAAGATCTAATGTTATTAGTAACGAAATATAAAATAAACAATAAAGGTGGTAATGAAATAATACGTTTTTTTAATAAACATTCAAATCTTACAGAATCGCCATTACCAAAAAATATTGAACAGGGACGAGCATTTATGAATAATATGCAGTTTTCTAATTTAGAATTTAGTAAAGTTCTTATAACAAAACATAAGGATAAAGATTATTTTCTTTATTATCAAAACTTAATACAGTGCATCAAAAATATCTTAACTGTTCCTGACATAACACAAAATTTTGCGCTATCTTACGAAAACTATGAGGTAAATAGTAAATATTAGTTAATTCAATAATTTAAATAATATTTATTTTAATTTATTTATATTATTTTATAGTATAATAGAGAAAGTATTTACAGTGAACAAAACACTGAAAAATGGTGGAAAACTACGCAAGAATCCTTACCTACTGGTTCCAAATTATTATCAATTATTTTATATTCTGATGCAACAACTACAGATACATTAGGAAAAAGTCAATTGCATCCAATATATATTTCATTAGGCAATATCCCAATATGGCGTCGTAATAAACAGGGATGCAAAGCAACTTTTGGGATATTTACCAATTTTAGAAGCTGCAAATAAAGATCTGGTTCGTGATACCTTTCATAAATCTTTACGTCATTTACTAGAACTAATTATTTTATTAAAAGATGGTATAGACCTTTTTATAAATAATGAAAATACCTGGTTTTATCCTAGAGTTTCAACTATTATTGCAGATTGGCCAGAAGCCGCAAGTTTTTGTTTAGTTTATAAATCCTCCAATTCAAGCCTTCCATGTCACTCCTGTTTAATTAAAAGGGACAATCTTGCAAATATAAACTTATCGGTTAATGATGTAATACTAAGAACTCGCTGATGAAATGCGTAAATATTTTGAAAATGATACACAAAAATCTGTTTGCATAGAATCTGTACCTAATTTTTTTGGGATTTGCCGTAAGTATGCAAAAGTAGAAATAATTATAATAACATATATATATATTAATTATAAATATTTATATTATCAAGGAATATAAATATCTACTTGGCTACTGTTCCTGACAGAATGCATCATTTAGATTTGGGTTTATTTCGTTACCAAATTATCTTCACGTGCGATATCTTAAAATTGCAACATGTTAATGGTAATAAATTAGTTGAAGAAGTAGATCGCCGTCTAGCAGCAATTCCACATTTTCCCGCCATTAAAATTTTTTCCAATGGACTGCAGTCAATTGCAAGATTAACTGCTAATGAATATCGAAGTTTGATGAAAGTCATGATATTTGTTATTGATAATTTATATGATGAAAATAATAACGAAGTAGATAATTTTGTAAATAATGATGATCTTGTGAAATTGTACGAATATTGGAATGAAATGTATATTTTAAGTAGATATGAAGAATTTAGTGAAAGTGACTTGGAGAAATTTAATGTATGTATTAAAATTTTAGTAAAATCGAAAATTTAAATTAAATAAATTAAATTAACATTTAAATTTTAGGATGCAATACATAGATGGGCGCGGATGTTTGTCAAGGCTTTTAAATTTGTTTCTCCTTCCAATTTGAAGTTGCCTAAATTGCATTCATGGGTTTATCACATTATTGACTCAATACGATCTTATGGCGCAATAAATGGCTATACCACAGAAACTTACGAAAGTCTCCACAAATATTTCGTTAAAATACCCTACCGAATTAGCAATAAAAAAGATGTCGAACCTCAGCTTTTACGAACTGTAAGTATTTGGAAATTTATTTATTGTATATATTTATTATATAACTTAAGATGGAAATTAAATTAATAGATAAAACGTCAAGCAATATCTATTAGAATGTCTCAACATTCAGTGAATCCGGCAAAAACACCTCGCACTTGTAAATTTTCTGCAAGACTCTTTGATTTCTCTTTACAAGATGCAAATACATTTTTTAATGAAAAAAAAGATTCCGTAGACAATAAAATGCAGACCAGTTTTGCTAGATTTATAAGTTGTCTGGATTCATATCTAGATTTACTTGATGGGTTCACAATTATTGGTGAAAGCCCAAATAACGTATACGGATCGGTAACGCTGGAAAATGGTGCCGTAATGCGTCTTCAACAAACAGGTATCGTAATAAAGTATGGTTTAGCGGACATAGCTATTTCATGGATTCGAAGAATCGAAATGATTATATATCAGACAAAGGACTTTGTTATGGACAGGTATTTTTCCAATTTATGTAATAATTTATTATAAAGTATTAATAAATATTTATTATTTATAGGCCTTATTGTTAGCAGAAGTATTAACAGACCCACCGCTAAATCTCGCATTAATTCAATGGTACGATTTTAAATCTAAAAGGAACCCATATTTATATGGATGTCCTCACTTAAAATTGATAGAATTATATAACTTTGTAGCTATAGAGTCTATACATGGTGTCGTTCACATAGTACCCCGATTTGATAAACAAAATGAATATTTCGTAAATAAATATATTTTTTAGTCACTTGATATAGGAG
The DNA here is from genome assembly GCF_026210795.1 of Rhizophagus irregularis. Classification (NCBI taxonomy): domain Eukaryota; kingdom Fungi; phylum Glomeromycota; class Glomeromycetes; order Glomerales; family Glomeraceae; genus Rhizophagus; species Rhizophagus irregularis. The sequence goes on from NC_089455.1 coordinate 1,190,222, forward strand.
TTTTGATTTATTTTAATAAAATTATATCCTTAAAGAATTTATGGTCACGTTTCCCATATCATAAATAAAATGCAGATTTATTTATTTAATTATTAACAACACGGGTGTGACATAAATAAATCGTGACTGAAATTTGTGTTCAATTTGTGTTCAATTTGTGTTGATAATTCTGGTAAAAAATTATTAATTTTGGCCAAATTTCGTTAAATTTGTTAAATTTGTGTTGAGTTTGTGTTGAATTTGTGTTGCGTAATTTTTTATTTATCACAAGGGGATGATATTTAGTAATTGCATATACGACGTACAAGATTTTTTTTTATGATTTTTTTAAGAAATGTACGCAAAATATTTAATCAGAATATAATTGTTTTATTTTTAAATATGATATATTGATGATTTTTTTTTAAAAAAAAAATTGATTTTTTTAAAATTCAATAGAATGTGCTAATAATAAATTGGTTTATTTTTAAATATAATATATTGATATTTATATTTAAATAACCAAAACATGTACGTGATTTTTAATTATTTTTAATTGAAATCAAACTAAGATTTTTTTTTAAAAAAAATTAAAATAAATTAAGTGATTTATATTTATATTTAGAATCATGATATTTATATTTAGATAATCCATATCCGCATGAGATTTAATTAATATGTTTAATGATGAAAAGTCTAATAAATTAAATTTTAATTGAAACGAGAAATAAAATCAAACCAAAGAGGTATTGTTCAAATTTTATTTAAAGTGACATTTTACGACTTTCTTTCAAATTTTTACTCATCCCAAAATCAAATTATAAAAATAAAATCAAATCTAATAATGCCTCGCCAAACACGTCGTCGTTCCTATAACGTCCATTGGAACTGGGCTATGATGGACGAACTTGTCGACATATGCCGCGACAGAAACCGCGCCTACCATAATATTAATGGTAGAAGCCGCCATGATTTTGGGGACTCTGTTGCCAATAGGTTCATATGACTAATATCTATAATTTTCTTTAAGAAAGAATTTAAATTCAAATTAACCAATCCATTTAATTGAATCAGAATAAATAGAATATTTCGAACGAGGGTTTCCGGGCAACAGATGCAGCCAAAAGTGGAGGAACCGTACGTCAGGGGATAACCATGTAAGTAAATAAATAAAATTACATTTATTTAAATTAAATGTATTTACCGAATATTCAAACTGATTTTCGATATTTAGAACTATGTCCCTTTATCGTAATGGATTCCTCGATCGGCCTGGGCGGCGGCTGTGACGCGCGTACCGGCCAAAGATATTATCGCGAATTTAGAACGAGATTTTGGGAGAGGCCGGGTAATTATACTATAATAAAATTTTATAATTAATATTACATTCTATTTTACGTTCACATTTTAAATTTGATAAATTTGATCAATTTTAGATACGCGTGACGATCGTAGGAGAAGGAGAAACTTACCTACGTATCGTAGAAGATAATTATTTTTATTTTTTTATTTATTAAGTGAGTAGCTAAAATTTTGCCCAGTCCGTACCAAATATCGGCTGGAGACTCACGTTTTTTTGGGCTGTGACTGATACTGACGTCCACGCCATACAGCCTACGGTACTATTTTATAAAATAGTAGCGAACAAGTATCAAATGTGTATTTTTTTTATTAAGTTATAATAAAAATTAGAATTTACTTTAATTTTTAACATAAAAATTGTAAATAATAAAAAATTCGTAAATAAAAATAAATTTGCTTTCCCAAACTTAAAAAAAAAGGTGTTTATATAAAAGAAAAGGTGTTTATATTATTTTTGATTATTCAATAGTATCACATGCCCCTCTTGTATACGTTCTACTGCATACGCAGTTTACAATCTCGTAAATTTTCGAAATGGAATATTACGCAGGTTTACAGTCTCGTAAATTTTCGAAATATTTCAACCGTAATATTACGCAGGTTTACAGTTTCGTAAATTTTCGAAATATTTCAACCGTAATATTACGCAGGTTTACAGTTTCGTAAATTTTCGAAATATTTCAACTGTAATATTACGCAGGTTTACAGTTTCGTAAATTTTTGAAATATTTTAACCGTAATATTACGCAGATTTACAGTCTCGTAAATTTTCGAAATATTTCAACCGTAATATTACGCAGGTTTACAGTTTCGTAAATTTTCGAAATATTTCAACCGTAATATTACGCAGGTTTACAGTTTCGTAAATTTTTGAAATATTTCAACCGTAATATTACGCAGGTTTACAGTTTCGTAAATTTGCAGAATATTTTGACCGTAATATTGCGTAAATCTTACGATATTGTAAACTTACGTAATATTTTAACCATAATATCACATAAATCTTACGAAATTGTAAACTTACGTAATATTTTGAAATTTTTCGAAATATTATGCCATAAACTTTCATAAACTTACAAAATCGTAAACTTACGCAATTTTTCGCGCTATAAAATTTCCTGATGTTCATCCAAGTCGCTAAAAAAAAGAAAAGGGAACGTTAATTATGTTCCCTTGAAGTAAAAACTAAAAAAGAACAAAATATACCTTTGTTTCATTCAAGATCTTGGTTGTTCAGCTTGTCCGTTCGTTCAGGTTGCTAAAAAAAGAAAAAGGAATGTTAATTACGTTCCCTTAAAGTAAAACCAAAAAAAGAATGAATTTACCATAGTTCGTTCAAGATCTTGGTCGTTCGGCTTGTCCGTTCATCCAAATCGCTAAAAAAAGAAAAGGGAACGTTAATTACGTTCCCTGAAAGTAAAAATAAAGAAAAAGAATGAACTTTATCTTGGTTCATTCGTTTAAGAGCCTGGTCGTTCAAACTTACCAATTCAAAAAGCCGATATCTACAAAAAAAAAGAAGTAAAAAAGAAAAAAGAATCTAAAAGTTAAAAAAGATTATCATTTGGCACACAAACCATAATTGACTAGTCTGATCAGCCAATTTTCATTACCGTTGGTCAAAAGTGTGATGATTCATAACCAATATTAATAATATTCTTCAACCGGTATTATAAAAAATTGATAAATTTTAAAATACATACGAATTTACAAATTTACTCCAACCAGCAATCATGCCGGTTGAATAGCGTTTTACCTGTGGCTGTATTATGACATTGGCCAATCAATTATGGCTAACATCTTTAATTTATTCTGGTTTAACTTACTGCAATGTAAAAAAAGTCTTTCTCTCTATTTATTTTATTATTTTTGATATCACCAAACTTTCTTTTAACTTTCTTTTAGTTTTCTTGAATTTTGAACCTTTCAATTTCACTCACTTTAAAATTTATAAAATTAAGTATTAATTTAATTTACTGATATTTGATTATTGTGAAAATTTTATTTTACTGATAGTAAGCTTTCATTACTATTATTTTTTTTAGCTCCAACCTTTTCCATCTCTAACTTTAACAAACAAAAGCTAAGTAATTTATATATTTTTAATTAATTTCATTTATTTACAAAATTCAGAAACTAATAATAATTTAAATAATTTTTTTTTTCAGAGTAATTTTAATAATTAACTTTTTTGTTAGTTACAACTTTTCCATATTTGATTATATTTACATATGGCAAATTTTATTTGAAAGAAAAATATATAGACTTCTTCAGTAGTTTTATCGAATTATTTAGAAAATTTGTTTTTGTTTATTTTATCATTCTGTATCCGATAGTATGTACATACAGCTTTTTTAATAAAGAAAGAATCATACATGCACGTTATTTATAACATGTAGTAAAGGAAGAAAAGCGGTGCGGTATTAGCGGTAAAGATAAAAAAGCTAAGTCACATAGTAAACGCACTGAAGTGGGTGTTAAAGATGTTGGCTGTAATATATTAGAAAGTAATTGGAATAAATGGAATGATTTGGCATTCCATCGAGGTGGTCATTGGGCAAATTTTTAGGTAGATCATAACAGTCACCTTTGAATTTGAGGTCGCATCATGGTTTTTAACAATGATGTGATCGTTTAGGTGACCGGTCGACTTGTTCTTTATGAAAAGTAGTCTTGTTTCATAATGCTTAATTCTTATATGTATTTGTTTATCTTATATTTTGTAAGTTTATATATGTAAGTAAGCATGATTATAATAGGATATGATTGCATCTATAATAAAGTATTAAAAAAAAAAAAAAAAAAATATTTATCAAAGTACATATTTATTAAATATTTATAAATAGCACTTATTGAATATAAGATGTATTGAAAAAGTGCTTATAAATGTTAAATTAAAGTATTAAAAAAGTACTTAAAAAATTAAATACTTAATAAACAATAAAATATTGCAATATTTAAGTATTTATTTTTTTAGATTATTCTTAATATACATTAGTATGCAAAATACGCATTACGTAAATTGACTATAAATAAATTTTTATTAATATATGTAGTATGCAAAACATGCATTACGTAAATTGACTATGATAAATTTTTTAATGTAGCTGTATGCGAAATACGCATATGATTTATAATTTGTATTTATGTGTAATGTGAAATTTATTTATGTTTTTTGCTATACTTACTCTCTTCTTTTTTTCTAAAAATTTCAGTTTCACAAAGTTTCTTGTTTGTTATATAAAATACTAAAAAAGTTTTTATAAAGTTTAAACTTATATAACCCATATATTGAAGATGTTGCAACTTGCAAGACATATCAAACTTATTAATATTTAATATTAATAGTAAACAAGAAATTTATGATAATAAAATATGAACTATGATACTTCTTTCCTTCAAGTATGTTATCTCTCTTTAATATTTCTTTTTTTAGTACTTTTGTTTAACTTCTTTGCTTTTGCTGACTAATTATTAATTAATTCATTTTTTTTTATTTGTTAGTTTTTCTTTTAACATTTGTATGACTTTAATAATGAATTTAAAAATGATCAAAATAATCATCAACTTATTAGCAGTTAAATACAAAATGCAGCTTATTCAAAAGAATTAGAACAAAAAATTTACGATGATGAAAATATAAATTGTGATACATTTTTTTCTCAAGTACATTGCTCTTTTTTTTTGTACCTTCATTTAACTTCTTTGTTTTTATTGACTAATTCATTTTTTTTTTAGTTATTTGTTTAACAAATATACAACTTAAATAATAAATTTAGAAATAATCATCAACTTAGTGGCATATCAAAACAACTGAAAGATTTTATAATTGATGATAAGGAACAAGAAAACCATGATGTAACTGTTAATACTTAATACTTCTTCACTAGTAAGTACTATTTCTTGTTCTTGCTTTAACTATTTTTTTACTTTTATTCTAAGCTAATACTGCATTTCTTTTTGTTTATTATTTTTCTGTTTGACCTTCGTACTTAAATTCTAGTGATGAGTTTAATGACAAAAATCATTAGCATCATATTAACACTCAATATTCTTTTGATAATAATATTGAATTACTTGATATTGTCTCAGAAGAAACAGAAGGTTTAGAGTTAAAGACTGGGTTTAACTTTTTAAGTTGACAAGAATTTAATATCTGGATTAATGATTTTGCTAAAATAAAGGGATTTAATTATAAGGTTAAATCTAGTTAAATGGATGGAAAAGTAATCTGATGTGTTATTTACGAATGTATAAGATCAGGTAATCATAATTCACAAGTGTCTTCTGATCCAACTAAGAGATAAAATGCAACTTTACAACATATATAGTGTCTGTAAAAAATTAATGTTATTTGTTTTAAGAAAAGTAATATCGTTAAAATTAATTTATTTATTGATGATAATAACCATATTCTTACTTTATAAATACAAAAAATAACTTTATGATTCTGGAAATTAACTCCAGAAATGTTATCTGACATAAAAAAAATATCATACAAGGACGAATGGATTTTGAATCAATTTACCTATTATTTATACTTGACTATCCTGATCATACTATTTTTAAAAAGGATTTGTATAATGCAGTGTACCAATTTCAGCTTAACAATAATTTGGGTGATTTAGATATATCTTAAATATTACAAATGCTGTTAAATTAGAAAAAATCAGATCCATTATAGATTGTTAAACTGCACTTAGAACCTTTATTAAGAAAGTTGAATCATTTATTGTGAATATCACCACATTAATGATCTTTATATGACAATTTTCATTATGTTGTAATTTTAGATACAACATCAAACACAAATCAGTTCTAGATGATGTTTTGTGTTATTATTGTTATCAATAATCATTTTAAGACAAAAATTGTAGCATCTGCGATCATAGAAAATGAAACATTAGATACTTTTTGATGGATTTTAATAACTATATTTGAAGAAATAGATAGGGTTTCGATCCTATTTTTTAAAGTAATTCAAATAGAATTTGGATCTTCTCTTGCGAATTTGGATTGAATCCGGATTCTAAATTTGACCTTAACTTTGACCAAAATTATAATTTTGACTGGAATTAATATTTAACATCAAAGATTAATTGTCTGCAAAATTTTTTAGCTTTGGCCAAATTTATAGTGCTGGCTCAAATTAATAAAAATGGATTCATCTGTTACAAAAAAGTAAGATCTGAATGTCCAAAAAACAAGGGAATTCGGATTTGAATCCAGATTAACCAGATTCAGATTGAAACTCTAGAAACAGATATTAATCCTGAAGTGATTTTTACAGGTTCAGATTAGTGTTTGGAATCGAATATATTCGAATATACTCGAATATTCATTTAAATTTATAAAGTGTATTCGAATAATATTTGAATAAGTTGAATTTCCTTTTATAGTAATGATTTACATAATTTTTAGCCTGAATTATGATTTTAACTCAGTTAAATTTAAGGATTTAATGCCCAATTAGAATTTTAACTATACTATATCTGGCTAAATGAATACTCGAATAATCACTATGCTTATTCGAATACTCGAATATACTCGAGTTATTTGAATAACTGTATCATGATTCCAAACACTAGTTCAGATCCTTCTATAATTGGCATAATCAAAGAAATACATTTCAACACAAATCATTTATTGTGTATTTTCCATATCGATTTAAATTTTCATAAAAAACTCAAGAGCAAATTAAAAGTCTACTTTAAAGAATTTCATAACAAATTTTATGTCTGTTGAAATTCTTTATATAAAGAGCTATTTGAATCTCGATAGATGCAATTGATTAATTAATATCCTAAATTAGCTAAATATATATCTGATATTCTTTATGTTAATAAAGAATCTTAGGGTATTCTATGGATACGCAACCAATTTATAACTGGTATACAGAGTACCCAAAGAATTGAATCAATTAACAAGCAAATTCATGATAAGGTCAATAGGTCTACTTCATTATGTAATTTGATGATTAACATAAATGATGATTATATTAAATGTAAAGAGCATGTGGAAAATTTTAAAATATTGCATAATTCTTTACCAACTGTTAGGTTATTAATGTTATATAATAGGTTTTTTGGGCAGGCAGATAATATTATTAGTCAATATTTAACTTCTATTATGTTAGAAAAATAGCGAATACAAATAAACCAATCCATATGCTATAATTCAAATCATATTATAGATTGGCAACAATTTAAAGATGTAATATGTAATTATTTTTAGAAGGTTATAAGGTTGCAACTATTACAATATACATACAACACTTTTGTTGTAATTACAACACAATATTATAATTATTATATAGTATTATAATTACTACTAGTATTGTAATAATTATTTCTTTTATGATGATATTTGTTCTATAAAAACTTATTTTTGTAATTTTTATTTTTCAAAAAGGAAATTTTTGAACAATCATAAGTGTTGTAATATTACAACACTTTAACTTTAAAAGTAGTAATAGGTTGCAACCTTTACTATTACAACACAAGGTAGTAATTATCAATTACATACTACATCTTTACAACAATTATTAGTGGTAAGTTGAATAAGTATTTATTTACTAGTTCTTTTTGTTTTAATATTAAGATAATATATTGGTTTTTTAGACAGATGTTAATAATGATGAGGAGATTTGTATTGGACTTTAGGAACAAGAACAAGATATTTGACAAGTTCTTTTTAAATCATTAGTTAATGATGTAACTCAAGAAATGGTATTAAAAATATGGCATGTTCAAGTAACAGGAACATTAAGCATTAGTCATTATGTAATACTATTAAATGATGATATACCGTACACATTTGTATACATGTTTTTTATTAATGAATAAAGATTTAATATGCTACCATTTTTCTGTATTGCAGCTTATTTTCAATCAGCTACCTATCACATTACTTTTATATTACCTCACTGGTATCTTGAGCCTAATATTAAACAAGAAACTCTTTTACAACAAATATCAGCCATTATATTATATTCTATAACTAATTCAGAAAAAAATCATTCTATTACTAATAGTACATTTAAGTATTTATTTTCCATTTGATCTGTATCATGCAATTCTAGTTCAATAAAAAAACCAAACAAAATTATATATGCAGAGTTGTTTGAATGATCAAAAAAAGTAATAGATTCAGAAAGTTAATATGTACCAAGAGTTGTCTGATATGTTTAAAGTATTTCTTTATGATATACAAAACAAATATGATGAAAAGCAGTAGCAAACAAATTTTATCCTTGATGTTAGTAATCCTAATATTACTAAGCACAAAGAGCGTCCGCTGAAAAGATTACAATCATTTGTTGAGCAAACCTCTAAAGGAAAACACGTATTGAAGATTGATATAAATAATAATGAAAATGCGGAAGGTGGCAGTAAACGTTGTAAGTACAGAAGATACAAATAATACAAACATTATGCTAAAACTTGCCAAACCTCAATGCAATAATCTTGAATTAGAATTTCATTAATTGAAATTTTGGTTTGTTGAATCATTAGAATTTGATTAGTAATGTCATAAGTGTAGAAGATGTAAACAATAGGGACATTATGCTAAAACTTATCAAACCTCAATTATTAGGTTAATATAGGATCCCGCCTACTACTAAAATAGGTCACCCTGTGACCTAAGGTAAGGTTTACATATAAAACTCTTTGAAGATTTTACTATATGATATCCCCAGATCCAGTGATCCAATTGGCAAGCTCTTTTTTCGTTCATATAGACCAGATCAAAGGCTTTCCAAAGAGCCTAAATTTATAAAAAATGGATCAGTGGATCCCAAGATATTTGCATTTAAGCATGTTAAAAAGTTCGTATCTCAACTTTAAACGTAAATATTGTTAGATCTAATGATTCAATTGGTGAGCTCTTTTTTCACCTATAAAATTAAGCCTAAAATTATAGAAAACAGATCAGTGAATCTTGATATATTTGCGTTTAAAGATGGTAATACAAACTCTGACATAAAATAATTATTTTTATTGTTTGAAAATATTTATTATGATACCATCTTTTATATGATATTTTTATTATACTTTTATAAACATTTATAGCTACTAAGGCTATATAAATTTTTATTTTACTTTATATTTTATTAAAATATACTTACTTTTTAATAATATATGTTAAAAATTCCATATATATGAGAAATGGGTTTTTATTAGTGAAATGGATTTTTTCACAGCTTTTTTACATTTAATAATTTAAGTTTCGCAAATGTAAATTTTTGTTCAACTTATTATTTAGTCGAGTGATTATCAATCAGATGATTTTTTGGTATTACAAAACAATTTTGAGTAACAAAAATTGTGAAAATCAATCAATAACTCTTTTTAATACAAAGTAGACAAATCAGCCCATATGAAAAGGAAATTTTATGTTACATTGTTATAATTTTTTTCCTTTTTAGTTAATTAACCAATAGAATTTAAGCAAATCCTAAGGTAAGGTTTCATATGAAAGTGAAATTTCTACCAGTAATATATTTTAGTAGTAGGCGGAGTTCTGTTAATATCATCAGGAAATTTTATAGCGCGAAAAATTGCGTAAGTTTACGATTTTGTAAGTTTACGAAAGTTTATGGCACAATATTTCGAAAAATTTCAAAATATTACGTAAGTTTACAATTTCGTAAGATTTATGTGATATTACGGTTAAAATATTACGTAAGTTTTCAATATCGTAAGATTTACGCAATATTACGGTTAAAATATTCTGCAAATTTACGAAACTAATAAAACTGCGTAATATTACGGTTGAAATATTTCGAAAATTTACGAAACTGTAACCTGCATAATATTACGGTTGAAATATTTCGAAAATTTACGAAACTGTAAACCTGCATAATATTACGGTTAAAATATTTCGAAAATTTACGAAACTGTAAACCTGCGTAATATTATGGTTGAAATATTTCGAAAATTTACGAAACTGTAAACCTGCGTAATATTACGGTTAAAATATTTCAAAAATTTACGAAACTGTAAACCTGCGTAATATTACGGTTGAAATATTTCAAAAATTTACGAAACTGTAAACCTGCGTAATATTACGGTTAAAATATTTCAAAAATTTACGAGACTGTAAACCTGCGTAATATTACGGTTGAAATATTTCAAAAATTTACGAGACTGTAAACCTGCGTAATATTACGGTTAAAATATTTCGAAAATTTACGAAACTGTAAACCTGCGTAATATTACGGTTGAAATATTTCGAAAATTTACGAGACTGTAAACCTGCGTAATATTCCATTTCGAAAATTTACGAGATTGTAAACTGCGTATGCAGTAGAACGTATACAAGGGGCATGTGATACTATTGAATAATCAAAAATAATATAAACACCTTTTCTTTTATATAAACACCTTTTTTTTTAAGTTTGGGAAAGCAAATTTATTTTTATTTACGAATTTTTTATTATTTACAATTTTTATGTTAAAAATTAAAGTAAATTCTAATTTTTATTATAACTTAATAAAAAAAATACACATTTGATACTTGTTCGCTACTATTTTATAAAATAGTACCCAGGCTGTACGGCGTGGACGTCAGTATCAGTCACAGCCCAAAAAACGTGAGTCTCCAGCCGATATTTGGTACGGACTGGGCCTAGCTACTCACTTAATAAATAAAAAAATAAAAATAATTATCTTCTACGATACGTAGGTAAGTTTCTCCTTCTCCTACGATCGTCACGCGTATCTAAAATTGATCAAATTTATCAAATTTAAAATGTGAACGTAAAATAGAATGTAATATTAATTATAAAATTTTATTATAGTATAATTACCCGGCCTCTCCCAAAATCTCGTTCTAAATTCGCGATAATATCTTTGGCCGGTACGCGTCCACAGCCGCCGCCCAGGCCGATCAGGGTGTACCATTACGATAAAGGCACATAGTTCTAAATATCAAAATCAGTTTGAATATTCGGTAAATACATTTAATTTAAATAAATGTAATTTTATTTATTTACTTACATGGTAATCCCTGACGAGGTTCCTCCACTTTTGGCTGCACTGTTGCCCGGAAACCCTCGTTCGAAATATTCTATTTATTCTGATTCAATTAAATGGATTGGTTAATTTGAATTTAAATTCTTTCTTAAAGAAAATTATAGATATTAGTCATATGAACCTATTGGCAACAGAGTCCCAAAAATCATGGCGGCTTCTACCATTAATATTATGGTAGGCGCGGTTTCTGTCACGGCATATGTCGACAAGTTCGTCCATCATAGCCCAGTTCCAATGGACGTTATAGGAACGACGACGTGTTTGGCGAGGCATTATTAGATTTGATTTTATTTTTATAATTTGATTTTGGGATGAGTAAAAATTTGAAAGAAAGTCGTAAAATGTCACTTTAAATAAAATTTGAACAATACCTCTTTGGTTTGATTTTATTTCTCGTTTCAATTAAAATTTAATTTATTAGACTTTTCATCATTAAACATATTAATTAAATCTCATGCGGATATGGATTATCTAAATATAAATATCATGATTCTAAATATAAATATAAATCACTTAATTTATTTTAATTTTTTTTTAAAAAAAAATCTTAGTTTGATTTCAATTAAAAATAATTAAAAATCATGTACATGTTTTGGTTATTTAAATATAAATATCAATATATTATATTTAAAAATAAACCAATTTATTATTAGCACATTCTATTGAATTTTAAAAAAATCAATTTTTTTTTTAAAAAAAAATCATCAATATATCATATTTAAAAATAAAACAATTATATTCTGATTAAATATTTTGCGTACATTTCTTAAAAAAATCATAAAAAAAAATCTTGTACGTCGTACATGCAATTACTAAATATCATCCCCTTGTGATAAATAAAAAATTACGCAACACAAATTCAACACAAACTCAACACAAATTTAACAAATTTAACGAAATTTGGCCAAAATTAATAATTTTTTACCAGAATTATCAACACAAATTGAACACAAATTGAACACAAATTTCAGTCACGATTTATTTATGTCACACCCGTGTTGTTAATAATTAAATAAATAAATCTGCATTTTATTTATGATATGGGAAACGTGACCATAAATTCTTTAAGGATATAATTTTATTAAAATAAATCAAAACTCCTATATCAAGTGACTAAAAAATATATTTATTTACGAAATATTCATTTTGTTTATCAAATCGGGGTACTATGTGAACGACACCATGTATAGACTCTATAGCTACAAAGTTATATAATTCTATCAATTTTAAGTGAGGACATCCATATAAATATGGGTTCCTTTTAGATTTAAAATCGTACCATTGAATTAATGCGAGATTTAGCGGTGGGTCTGTTAATACTTCTGCTAACAATAAGGCCTATAAATAATAAATATTTATTAATACTTTATAATAAATTATTACATAAATTGGAAAAATACCTGTCCATAACAAAGTCCTTTGTCTGATATATAATCATTTGATTCTTCAGAATCCATTGAAATAGCTATGTCGCTAAACCATACTTTATTATGATACCTGTTTGTGGCGCGCATTATGGCACCGTTTTCTGTGCCATTACTGATCCGTATATGTTTATTTGGGGTTTTCACCAATAATTGATGAACCCATCGAGTAAATTCCTAGATATGGAATCCAGACAACTTATAAATCTAGCAAAACTGGTCTGCATTTTATTGTCTACGGAATCTTTTTTTCATTAAAAAATGTATTTGCATCTTGTAAAGAGAAATCAAAGAGTCTTGCAGAAAATTTACAAGTGCGAGGTGTTTTTGCCGGATTCACTGAATGTTGAGACATTCTAATAGATATTGCTTGACGTTTTATCTATTAATTTAATTTCCATCTTAAGTTATATAATAAATATATACAATAAATAAATTTCCAAATACTTACAGTTCGTAAAAGCTGAGGTTCGACATCTTTTTTATTGCTAATTCGGTAGGGTATTTTAACGAAATATTTGTGGAGACTTTCGTAAGTTTCTGTGGTATAGCCATTTATTGCGCCATAAGATCGTATTGAGTCAATAATGTGATAAACCCATGAATGCAATTTAGGCAACTTCAAATTGGAAGGAGAAACAAATTTAAAAGCCTTGACAAACATCCGTGCCCATCTATGTATTGCATCCTAAAATTTAAATGTTAATTTAATTTATTTAATTTAAATTTTCGATTTTACTAAAATTTTAATACATACATTAAATTTCTCCAAGTCACTTTCACTAAATTCTTCATATCTACTTAAAATATACATTTCATTCCAATATTCGTACAATTTCACAAGATCATCATTATTTACAAAATTATCTACTTCGTTATTATTTTCATCATATAAATTATCAATAACAAATATCATGACTTTCATCAAACTTCGATATTCATTAGCAGTTAATCTTGCAATTGACTGCAGTCCATTGGAAAAAAATTTTAATGGCGGGAAAATGTGGAATTGCTGCTAGACGGCGATCTACTTCTTCAACTAATTTATTACCATTAACATGTTGCAATTTTAAGATATCGCACGTGAAGATAATTTGGTAACGAAATAAACCCAAATCTAAATGATGCATTCTGTCAGGAACAGTAGCCAAGTAGATATTTATATTCCTTGATAATATAAATATTTATAATTAATATATATATATGTTATTATAATTATTTCTACTTTTGCATACTTACGGCAAATCCCAAAAAAATTAGGTACAGATTCTATGCAAACAGATTTTTGTGTATCATTTTCAAAATATTTACGCATTTCATCATGAGTTCTTAGTATTACATCATTAACCGATAAGTTTATATTTGCAAGATTGTCCCTTTTAATTAAACAGGAGTGACATGGAAGGCTTGAATTGGAGGATTTATAAACTAAACAAAAACTTGCGGCTTCTGGCCAATCTGCAATAATAGTTGAAACTCTAGGATAAAACCAGGTATTTTCATTATTTATAAAAAGGTCTATACCATCTTTTAATAAAATAATTAGTTCTAGTAAATGACGTAAAGATTTATGAAAGGTATCACGAACCAGATCTTTATTTGCAGCTTCTAAAATTGGTAAATATCCCAAAAGTTGCTTTGCATCCTGTTTATTACGACGCCATATTGGGATATTGCCTAATGAAATATATATTGGATGCAATTGACTTTTTCCTAATGTATCTGTAGTTGTTGCATCAGAATATAAAATAATTGATAATAATTTGGAACCAGTAGGTAAGGATTCTTGCGTAGTTTTCCACCATTTTTCAGTGTTTTGTTCACTGTAAATACTTTCTCTATTATACTATAAAATAATATAAATAAATTAAAATAAATATTATTTAAATTATTGAATTAACTAATATTTACTATTTACCTCATAGTTTTCGTAAGATAGCGCAAAATTTTGTGTTATGTCAGGGAACAGTTAAGATATTTTTGATGCACTGTATTAAGTTTTGATAATAAAGAAAATAATCTTTATCCTTATGTTTTGTTATAAGAACTTTACTAAATTCTAAATTAGAAAACTGCATATTATTCATAAATGCTCGTCCCTGTTCAATATTTTTTGGTAATGGTGATTCTGTAAGATTTGAATGTTTATTAAAAAAACGTATTATTTCATTACCACCTTTATTGTTTATTTTATATTTCGTTACTAATAACATTAGATCTTTATAAGCATCATTAGGAAATTCTGTGCAAGTTTTGGTATTGAGATTTTTGGGTTCTTCAAAAATTTCAGGCTCTTCAGATGAATCTAATATATTTTCAAAGTTACTATTTTCAAGGCTCATCTCTGATATTGCACTTCCAATACTGTCAAATAACATATTTTGTACATTATTATCATCATCCACCTAAAATTATAAACCAAAATGAGTTAGTATAATTTGAGCTTTTTCTTTAAAAAGAATAATCTGGAATAACATAATTATTGAGCTTTTTCTTTAAAAAGAATAATCTGGAATAACATAATTACCTCAACTTTATCATTTTCATATTCACTACTTAGATTACTTCTTGTATCCATTTCACTGCTATATTTTTCACTATCATTATTATCATCATCATCTTCTACTTCTACTTCTACATTTTTTAAGCATTTTTGGGCGTGTTGAGTATATGCAAAGCGTTGACTGAATATTCGCATACAAAGGGGGCATTTGAAACTCATGTTACTAAATTAACGCGTCAAATTTGATGAAAAGTATCAATTCACTATTTAATTTATATGAGATTATGTGTGCTAATAAAATTATATTGCAAATTCATTGTAAAAATTTAATGAATTAATTGAATGGATTACAATTGATTGAGTTATTTGAATAGACACGACTACGCAAATTTACGCATTAATGAATGGAACTGGCTGTAAGAATCTGGTGGCTAATATCGCGGAATCATTCGCAATTTTACGCATTATAGCAAAATTTAAAATATGCGAAACACTCAGCAATTTTGCTGTCAGGAACTTGCCGAGTTCGTGGGTTGGCAAATCTAAAAATAAATGTAACAAGTCTATGATGTACCATATAAATATTGTTTATTATTTTATTTACTATTTCAATTTGCCGGCAACCTGCCAAGTGAATCTGACAGCAAAAGTGCTGAGTGTTTCGCATATTTTGAATTTGCTGTAACGGGCTGTAAGAATTCGGATGGCTTATTCAATCGGCTAATCATCTGATAATCAGCCGCAAATTTATTGGCTTAACACGGCAAATCACTTTTACAATAATGGACGGATGATCAGCCACAAATTTATGCGATAATCAGGTTATAAGCACTCAAGATCACTATCAATCTGATCAGCCAAATGAGTTCACTGGCTGCAACCTTTTTTTCCATGCATAAAAGCCCCAACATGTGTAACATGTTATTTTTTTATAAATTGGATTTGATTAATATTTCGATTGTACTATGTGCTTTTACGAGAGTTTTTTTTTAAAGTTCTCTTATGAAAGTGTTACAATATTTTTTCGTAATATCACGATGCAAAATTTTTGCATTAGTACATTCATTTTTCGTAATATTTCGCATTAGTTCATCCATTTTTCACAATATTTCGCAAGTTTTTTTTCTTTTTAGTATAGAATGGCGGAAATTACCTTATGACAGCTTGCCTCCTTTTTCTGAATTTCTGATTCATGTATTTCCCCTTTTTCCTCATCCTTTTCAAATTTTCTAGTTCACCTTTTTCTCATATATTTCCTCTTTTTTCTCATATATTTCCTCCTTTTTCTCATATTTTCGTTTCAAATTTATTATCATAATGGCTACAAAGCGTGGCGAAAAACGAAGAATTGACGATAATGAAAGATTTTCAAAACGTAGTACTGAGGGTAGCGAAGCTGAGAAGCGAGTGAGAATATCCGATGATAGCGTTGATGGTATATATGACATGATATGTATCATATTCTTTATAAAAGAAATTATATAATATATAGTTAAATTATATTTTATTGTTAAAGTTAATAAAAAAACAATAGAAAAACTATTAAGAACCAATTCGCAGATAATTTCTAAGCTTGAAGTTCTTATCACCGGACAAAAAAATCTCGAAACCCGTCTCTCGAGCATAGAAAAAAAGCTCAACGATAATAACAAAAATAATAATAATACAATAGATCCGGAGTATGTAAAGGTAATAAAGATGAATATTATTTAATGTAAACCTGAAATGCTAACCTCGTTTGATTAGGAGCTCGTTAAGAAGGTATCGAAAATTTTATTTGAAAATTTTGTTTATCCTTCGCAAAACGAGTACAAACTCGCTACCGAAAAATATTTAAAAGACGAAAATCCGGAATTTATGCACCAGTTCAAAAAAAATCAATGGATTATTTTTTTCGAAAAAAAAATTGCCCCGACTGTAAGTTAAAGCAATTATGAATTTTATTAAATTTCATACTAACATTTTTTTTAATAGTTAGTACAACAACATAGAAGCATACGAGGGACGTTCACGTCTAGAGTTAAAGACGTTATGTATTCTATTTTCGAAGCGACTGGGCATAAATTACCGTCTATTAACACTCAGGCTAGTCCGTCAAAGATTCAGGAATGGAAGAGTAAGGCGGAGGTGAAAAGATGTTACAACAACCTATTTAAAAAGGTTAAAGATGGGCAACCTACGACATATATGTCGCCGATAATCGATAAGTTGCGAAAAGAAAATAAAAATCCCTCAAAAACACAAATAGCGTATGCGATTAGCATATGTGAAACGTACTTAAATCCTAATAATCAAAACATTCAAATGAGCGAAAGTATAATGAAGTCGAAGATAATCAACAACTTAGTAAGTTTTTAATTTACAATTTGCAAAATGTGAATTATTTGAATTACAGTTTATTTATTTATTTATTGATTTTTAGCAAAAGTTGGAAAATAGGGATAAATTTACACATTCGGACGATGATTCTCATGATGGTAATGATGTAGACGATGGTGGTGATAGAGCAGCTGACGATAGAGTAGGTGCGGCTGATGATGGTGTGACTAACGATGGTAGGCCTAACGATGGTGCGGCTAACGATGATGCGGCCAACAATGGTGCGGCCAATGATAGTGCGGCCAACGATGGTGCGGCCAATGATGGCATAGCTGACGATGATATACTTTCTATTGACTCTTATAACACGGAGGAGGAAGGTCGGTATGTAAATAGTTTATTAGAGAATTATGGGTTGCATAGGAAATAAATATTATTTTTATATATATCACACGTAATAGCATTTTTTTTACCATAATTAATATAGTTTTAATAAATAAAATGGTTATTAATTCTTAACAACACGGGTGTGACATAAATAAATCGTGGCTGAAATTTGTGTTCAATTTGTGTTCAATTTGTGTTGATAATTCTGGTAAAAATTTGTTAATTTTGGCCAAATTTCGTTAAATTTGTTAAATTTGTGTTGAATTTGTGTTGATAATTTTTAATTTATTACGAGGGGATAATATTTAGTAATTGTGCATATACAATTTCTGTGATTTTTTAAAATGCGGATTTCCGTAATTTTACGATATCGTATTTTCTGGCCAATCAAATTAGGCTGATCCTTGCATGTGATTTAATCATTTAATCATTTAATCATGCACGCGTTTTTGTCTTATTTATTTTTGTTTCTTATTTCTTTATTCTTTTGTTCAATATTTTTAATTTTTTTGTCTCTTCTTTCTATTATTTCTTTAATTATATACAATATATTTACATATATTTCATAATTTATTGCTTTGCAGGTATAAAAATATTTGTTTATTAATACTAATTATTTTCATTTTTTTTTACCTCTTTGTTATTTTGTATCGTAATACTAACAATAATATCCATGTTTCCTTTATTCCTTTTTACTTGTACTTTAATACTAACAATACTAACAATACTAACAACATGTTTATTTTTTCCTTTCTCTTTATTTCTTTATTCTTTTGTTCAATTACTTTGCAGGTATAGAAATATTTATTTATTAATACTAATTATTTTAATATTAACGTGTTTTTTTTTACCTCTTTGTTACTTTATATCGTAATACTAACAATACTATCTACGTTTCCTTTATTTCTTTTTACTTGTACTTTAATACTAACGATAATATCCATGTTTCTTTTACTCATTTTACTGTTTCTTTAACTCTTTTTACCTTAATACTAACAATAATAACAATATTTCTTTTATCTTTATATCTAATACTAATGTTACTATAGCTGTTTCTCTTCTTTTTACGTCTAATAATATTGTTACTCTACTCTTTCTTTTTTTTACTTTTATGTATTCTGTATATATTAATAAATACTTGTAATTTTTTATGGTTTAATAAAATTATATCTAATAAAACATACATTATATAAACTTATAGTACAGAAAATGAAGTATTATTTATCGAAATATTTTGAAATATTACGAAATATTAAGTTGTGTAAAATCACAGAATATTACGAATCATCAAATTATGGAACATTACGCATCATAGAATTTCGAAATATTTTAAAAAGTTGCGAAGTATTACGCAGTAAAATTACGGAATATTACGAATCGTAAAATTACGAAGCCTTGCATACAGTAATATTTCGAAATATTTTAAAAAGTTACAAAATATTACGCTTACGCAAACTTGCGGCGGGTCTGAAAACTTACGAAATATTATGTAAAATTACGAAATATTGCGAACCGCAAAATTACGGAATATTACAAATCGTAAAATTACGAAACTTTGCATATCGTAATATTTCGAAATATTTTAAAAAGTTACAAAATATTACGCTTACGCAAACTTGCGGTGGGTCTGGAAGCTTACGAAATATTATGATGTGTAAACTTGCGCAACTTTTCGCACTATATAATTTCCTGATGATTCAATGAAATTTTGATTTGTTGAGTTATTAGAATTTGATAACATATGGGCTGATTTGTCTATCTTTGACTTAAGGTAAAGGTACATTTAAGAACCTATTTATAGCTTGGTAGTCCAATGTTGACCAATGACTACCATCCAACTGGTGTTAGTAGGCCAAACCTTTTTATCACTACAACTGCCATTTTAGTTTGACCTTAGGATAGTCCCTATCTATCAACGGAATACTAACTGGCTAGCTATAACCCCCTACTCATCCTATATCCATACTAGAGGCAAGACAAGCTCGAATTTATATGCCACCCTAGCATGTCTTAGTAATGGAGGACTTTCAGTGCAGGTGTAATGGCAATCATCTAGAAACCCTTCTGTACCAACATTCACACGAACTGAACTAAGCTCATTCAAGGGTCCAGTATATTACGTCATCCCATATATGGCAAAAAATTGGAGATCATTTTTTTTTTACTTTCATTCAAGAAAAAATTTTTTAATATTTTTCAAACTCCTGCTTAAAAATATCTGTTAGAGAGCTAAAGTTTCTGGTTTTTCAAATAAACTTTAAAAAAGTATAGTATAAATATAGTTTACAACGAAAAACTACCATATGAAGTTAACAGTAGTTGCGAATTCTCTAAGGTAAGTTGCGAATTCTCTAATTAGACTAACTTTAAATTAACTTAAAACTTGCGAAACTTTGAGACTTAATAATATAGTAATTAGTTAAATAATTTATATCAAAAAATTAGCAAGCATCATATTCAAATAAAAATTTTTACTAATACCATTTTATTTTTTTATTATCTTAAGCGTATTTGTTCCTTTAAACTAAATACAAAATATTTCATGTGTTGTGAAGTAAATAATTAGATTATTATAATTTTATAATGAAATGGAAAGGCAAATAAATTAATTTAATAACCTTGAATTATATATTTGGCGTTTGTGAAGTTATTATCTTTAATGTATAATATCAATCAAGCAAATGGTATTTTCATTAAGTTTTGTCCATAAAAATATATAGAAATATTAATAAATGGTTAAAATGTAGATAGGATGCATTATATTTATTATTTGAACGTATATTTAATAAAATTCATATGGTAGGTTTGGAAATATTTTATTTTTCCAAGAGTTTTCTCGTCAATTTCGTGGTCACGTGATCATATAAAATGATCATCATATGGTCACATACAAATGACGACGTAATATACTGGACCCCTTCAAGGCCACTACAGCCCCACGATTCCTTAGCCCCAAGGTACAGTTGTGAATCCCCCAATGGTATAGTAGTGACCACTGAAACAGAGAAAACATGAGATAGTACAGACTCGCTTGTTTAGGATTATTCCCATGTGCGTCCTACCATCCAAGCTGCCATCCGATACCCGTCTAGTGGGGAGTTGAACTCCATACCTCATCTAGTACACCTGTCTGTTCAGGAATATCCTAGTTGGCCTAAACCTATTAGAAAGTAAACTATCACAAAGTCTTTGCACCCAGGATTTTACCATCTATAATAACCATCTAGCCACATTGGACCCCAAGCAGTATCATTTTGAGTGACCACCTGGACAGGAAATTACCCCTAAGGTATGCAAGCAGTGACCTCACGAACAGGACTCTAAACATCTCAATGACCTCATAGAGAACGTTAGAAGGACACTATAACCCTTTGTTGAAATGTGCAGCCTAACCGTACACACTAATTCACCATGATGCAGTCCAACTACCTAATCCCTGTATTTTCACGCTATTGGTGGTAGCGTCCGCAGTAAAATTCTTTTTATTTCTGTGATCATTGGAATCGAACCTGCGACCTCACCATACTCAGGTTTAATGAGGGTCTCAGTAACCAACTACTGAGATAGGGTGATCAACCCTCTCATATGGGCTGATTTATCTACTTTGTATTAAAAAGAGTTATTGATTGATTTTCACAATTTTTGTTACTCAAAATTGTTTTGTAATACCAAAAAATCATCTGATTGATAATCACTCGACTAAATAATAAGTTGAACAAAAATTTACATTTGCGAAACTTAAATTATTAAATGTAAAAAAGCTGTGAAAAAATCCATTTCACTAATAAAAACCCATTTCTCATATATATGGAATTTTTAACATATATTATTAAAAAGTAAGTATATTTTAATAAAATATAAAGTAAAATAAAAATTTATATAGCCTTAGTAGCTATAAATGTTTATAAAAGTATAATAAAAATATCATATAAAAGATGGTATCATAATAAATATTTTCAAACAATAAAAATAATTATTTTATATCAGAGTTTGTATTACCATCTTTAAACGCAAATATATCAAGATTCACTGATCTGTTTTCTATAATTTTAGGCTTAATTTTATAGGTGAAAAAAGAGCTCACCAATTGAATCATTAGATCTAACGATATTTACGTTTAAAGTTGAGATACGAACTTTTTAACATGCTTAAATGCAAATATCTTGGGATCCACTGATCCATTTTTTATAAATTTAGGCTCTTTGGAAAGCCTTTGATCTGGTCTATATGAACGAAAAAAGAGCTTGCCAATTGGATCACTGGATCTGGGGATATCATATGGGCTGATTTGACTACTCACCCAAAATATTTAAATTTTAATTATTTTTTAATATTTAAAGTATTACCAAAGCATTACATAATATGCAAAATTTTTATAGTTTTTAACTTGAAATAAAAATTAATATATGTTACTATAAAGTTAAAGTTTGGCTGAAATTATGTTAATGCTGCCCAAAATTTATATTATTAGAACATTAGAAAGTGAAATTATTGCATCGGCAATTATATACATTGTACGGAATATTACAGAGTTTATGTTTTATAGCGCACTAAATAATATTTTGTTTTTTATTTCATTTATTATTTTTTTTATTTAATTTACATTTATTTATATATTGCTATAACTACAAGAAACCAACCAAAAATCAAACTAAAAAATCTAACAAAAGAACTCGATCCAAAAAAGAATGCATGTTTGCTTTAGTCTTCTCACTTGTTGTTCATGGTGTGAATGTAATTCCAACTGGTTTGACTTCATAGTTTTTATTAAACTTTTAAATTCTTAAATTCTTCACAACTATAAATTGCAGGAATCCTTAAATCGTTTTAATTTTAGAAACCTAAAAGTAAAAAAAGACATTAATAAATGTCTTTAACACCATTATACCAGCACAATTAGGTAACTTACTATAAATTTCGTTTTAATCTCCTAGGAAAGCCTGTTCAAAATCTAAAAAATAAAAAAAAAGTGAGAATCAATATCATTTATAACGCTATTACACCATATACTAAATATTCACTAACTTAATTTTATTAAAATTTCTACCATTAACATCAATCAGTTTTAAGGTAGAACTAGTCATTCCTAAAAAAAAGAAATTAAGACTGAATTAGTAAATGAAACAAAGGAATGGGTGAAACAAAAAAAAATTAACTAACTTTCATTTCCTGATTCTCAAAAAGTTCACCAGCTAAATTCTAAATAAAAGTAATAATGAGTAAAGTGAAACAAAATGTAATAACAAGTCACATTTAATAAAAAAAAATTGAAATCAGATATTAAACCAACAAACCTTCATTTCATATTCTTTAAAATTTAAAATACCGATTCCTATTAAAAAAGAAAAGAAAATATTAATAATGTTCTTTAAATGAGTTCAACTTCAAAATTAATATTTACAATTCAGCATTCCATTTCCTAAGTCATCCTTAAAGTAATTCCTAAAAAAATAAATAAATAAATAATGTTTAAACTGATCAAAATTACTAATAACATTATAAAAAACGTACCAATTATTTGTTTCAAGGAAGTCCAGAAAATCTAAAAAAAAAAAATGAAATGAAAAAGATTGATCAGTGGGATATGATCAACCGATGATAATCAAAAAAATCGATACACTGCACGTTAAAATCGCACTTTGTCTTTGACTCTATATATTTCGTTAACATAATTCAAATTTTATTAGCCTTAAAATATTCCTCGTTATTAAACGTTCCCAAAATTATGTTCATTTTCTTTAACCAATTTTCAATCCACGTCAATTCTGTGTAATATCGGTCGTCTAGTCTTTTTTCTTTTACTTCCTAATTTTGAAATCATAGCTTCAATCTTTTCTGAAGTTTTAATATATAAATGATTATTTTTATCTATTAATAAAAGTGCTATTATTAATCCATGTAGAATAATGTTAAACGTATCCTTCGAAGTTAAAATTATATTAATTCTTATTTCATTATTTTCTTTTTCTAATTCTCTAATTATCCAAGAAACTATATCTTTACTTTCTCTTTTACCGCCTATCTTTTCTTTGATCTTCTTATGATCTATGATTAGATATTTGTTCTTCATATCTAGATATTCCCTCTCTTCTCTTTGCCCAAATTAACGGATGAAATTATACAATATTTTCAGAATAATATTTCAACATTGTAATCATGTATTTTAGTTAATAGGCAGCATAATTGATTTTTGTAATCCAATCATTCATTTCGTCTTCACTTTCAGCTTGGAAAAGATACTAATGACCTTTAAGACACACAAGTCAGAAGACATGCGGGTACTTTGCATAAGTCTTATCATATACAGTAACTGATTCTGCCGTCATGAGAATAACATCTCGGCCATCTGAGTATTAAACCAAACTTCATCTTTAAAGAACATTAGTTGGCTTCCGCTTAATATCACGCCGTGTTGTCTCCAACTTCTTACAAACCCACTCTACTTTTTACTTCAACCATATTCACTTTTCCCAATTTACCGCCTTTGGTTATTTTAAGAACAAAAGTACCGTCTTCTTCATCTAAAAGTTGAATTGAAATATTTGTGGGGTTTAAAGTTTCACTATTACGTCGAGCTTGAACACCTGTAACCCTAACCGAAGGTGCACTCGCAAATGCCTGATGCAAATTTACCATTTCCAAATCCAACGTTTCTGATCGATACTCCAGAGGACCTACAAAAAAAAATAAAATAAAATAAACAAATGAAACGTTAGCAAACGTTTCTAATAAAATAAATAAAAACTGTTCGCAATAGGATGCCGCGAAACTTAAATTTCTAGCGTTTCTAGTCCCCAACCCGAACTTGAAACCTATGTAGCAAATCTCACGTATCTAAAGGTCCGATCAGTCGTCTTAAAAAGAGAAAAGTCAGAACGTTGGTAAGATGTTTCGTTATAAACAGTTAAAAGACCTCTCATTGAATTTCCAGGCGTACAAAAGCCGAATGACCGATGCTCTGAACCTGAATTTACAAAAACAAAGTAATAAGAAACGTAATATGTTTTAATTAAAAATATCGAAAAAAAAAAATAGTTTCGTAATGGGGTTGCAAAGCTTACCACTTTCACTTTTCCATTAACCTAAAAGTCCGAAACCTACAAAAGGAAAAAAAAGGAAACGTTAATGACATTTCTATTTAACAATAAAATAAAATAGAACTCTCAATTATTGAAAAACTTAACACTTCGACGTACTAGTGTCTTAAGCCCGAAATCTAGAAAAAAAAGAAAAAATTGAAACGTTATTAGATAAACGTTTCATGATGTAAAGAAAAAATATATATAAGATTTAATAAGCCTATAAATATGGATATTCGTACCACCAGATTCCCACACGTCCAAATACCTGAAGAGCAAACCATCTAAGAAAAGAAAGAACAAAAGTTAGTAAACGCTTCGTTGAAGAATAATTCAAAACTTTTCCTTACCGATGAGGATAATCGATCATCAATCTGCTCGGTCATAATTTTAATAAATCGTCTATATTATGATTCCCAAGTCTTTCCTCCTATTCCATTATAAACATTATTTTTTTTTGTTGAAACTAAAAAAAGAACGTAGTAATTAGTTAAAAAAATGAAAGAATAAAAAATACTTTTCTTTATTCTTTACCAAGACTTACTCGTTGTTTATAATTTGGACATATAATGATATATAGTCTAGTCGATTCCAACAACAAAGCCAAAAAAAAATTATTAATAATGTTATTGCAATCACAACAAAAAATAGAAATTACTTACGTCTATACTGCCTTATAGGAAAGCTAAAAATTGTAAAATTGTGCAAAGTTATCGACCCGTTAAAATGTTAAATGCGGTTCTACAAGAAAAAGGAGAGAAAAAACATTAGAACGCTTCTTAATTAAGAAAATACACACCCATTTGTACTTACCCAATTACTCTAACTGAAAGTGTGGTTTCGTCATCCTTATAAATATAAGAAACAAGAAAAGAGAATTATTAAAATATTTTTTACTTAAATACCCGACCCAGAATCCAAGCCACTTGTCAAATTGTTACTAATATATAATTTTATTTAATTAATATTTAGTTATATGTAATACAAATTAATTCTACCGCTCTAAATAATAAACTAAAAAACACTACATTAAACTTATTTTTTTTGGTTTTGGTGTTGAAGTTTCAACATTATCAAATAAATAAAAGAGAACCCTATTTTCATATTCAAGAATATCAGTTATTGCTGATTTTTTGTTTTTCCCTCCATCTTTTGTTGTCTGTCTAAAAAAATGTGTTACTTGCTGATGGTTCTTTTTTTCAACAGCCGCGCACGAAAATGCTTTTATACCAAATTGTTTATGTTTTTCCATAAACTCGGACATATGGCAGACAAGAACATGCATATATGGAGTTATATCACTTGGCATGTATAATACTTTAAATAATTCCAACCAATCCTCAGCTTCGAAACGAAACTGTTGTGCGTCATAATCCTTCAATTTAAGATTAAGATAAACTTGATGAAAGCGATCCCACAATTCTCGAATTGCTTTTGCACGTGAAGGTGGTAATATACGTTTAAAGTTAAAATTTTTTAAAACTTTCTTTTTGTCATCACCCATCAATGATGTGTGGTTCCACGTATTGGATTTTTCTTGCCAAAATTGGAAATTAACACCAATCCTATCCATTTCTTTAACAATTTCATCACGACATATATCATCGAATTGGTTAAATTCTTTTAATTCTGATAAAACCAAATACCAGAGACGATCCCAAATACGAAGTAAAATATGAAGTTCATCTGGTACCCACTTATCCAGTGGAATCATATAAAAAAGTGGCTTCCTATTATGACCTGGATATTCATGGATGTTCTCCATTTTCTTACTTATTTTCCAATTATTACCTTGGTCATACTTTGATACTTGGCACCATGGACAAAAAAATTTTGAATTTGCTGAATTGAATCCTAAACATATTGTTAAAAATTTCCAGTCAGAAGAGAAATAAAGTTCAAAATTCCACATAATTTCGCCAATCATTAGCCCATTTTTTTTTATTTCATCTAGTTCTTTAATAAAAGATGCCATCATAATTTCTAAAACCTCATACTTCTCTACACCTGGAAAGAGAACAGTTGTATAGTGGTGGTCAGGTTTATGAATATTTTGAATGTCATTCAAAATCGCTATGGTTATCATTACATGTTTAATTTTTCTACCCACATTTCTGCCATCACCAGAAACTCTTAAGTGGATAATTGGATTATTAATATCCAATATTTCATTAGAAATAAGGACAGGTACAATATACTTTAAAATGTCTTTAACACTCCGAGTGCCATCTTTTTTGATATTTTGAATTATTTCAATTGATTCAGAGTTTGAATATTCAGTAAAATCTAATGGAAGATTAATAAAAGTGACTGGTATTTTTTGACTCATTTCTGTTGTTATTTTAAGTCGTTGTTCAGAGACAGCCCATTCACGTTGTAAATTAGATTCTACTGCAGTTAAAGCTCGATAACCTTCACGAGGAATATAATTTAAATCAATAGCTTGTACTGCTGAAATAAGCTTTTTCTTTTTTATATCATTTCTTTTTTCATAATCAATTTGGAAATCCATATCTTTAACACTATAAGAAATTTGCTTAAGAACAACTCTATCTTTACCATAGATTTTAGATTCTTCAATTTGAACATGTTGTTTCAATTGATTTCCAAATTTATGCTGCCTTTTATTTAATGTTGATTTACTACAATGTTCAAGTGATATTAATTGAACATTATTTTCCTTTATATTTCTTATGTTTTCTCTAGCTTGCTTTAATGTTATTAGATGAATACCAAAAAGATGTACTCCAGAAATTAATGATTTTTCATTTAAGGGGAAAAGTTTCTAAAAAAAAATAATATAATTAATATTAAATATGTTTAATTCAATTTTAACACAAAAAAAAACTCAATAAATCTAACCTTCAGAACGGCATTTGCTGCTGTTGTTGAAGATATATTTGATCGAATTTCTTCTGAAAAATTTATACCATACATAATTTTAAAAAGAGGCTTTCCTTCTATATAATTAATAAAACACTTTACAGTTTTCTTTTTTTCTCCACGACCCCAAGTAGTTTCCACACAATATCCATCTGGAATTTTATATTTATTCTTTCCTTGAGTATATATCAATATTGGAAGTTGAGGATATAAACCCTCTTGCTTAATTCTGTAATTATAACTCCTTTTTCCATCTGTGTATAATATAGAATCTGTTTTAGGATAGTCGGTAATTTCCTTAGGACCATTTTCAATTTTTTTACTTTTTACTTTTGGCATTATATTTAATAGTATTAAATACTACTCATAGGTGAATTTTAAGACTTTTAAAAAAAGTATTGATGAAGATAAAAAGTATTGATATTAACAGATTTGACAAAGACAAAAGAAGACTTGATGAAAATAAAAGAGTATTGACAAAGACTTGAAGAAGATAAAAGACGGAGTATTGATGAAAACTGACAAAAACTGATGGAAAAAAAAATATTGATGATTGATGATGATAACAAAAAAACTGCCAAATTCGGACTGAATTACATAACTTTTTATATTATAATAATATAATTTTATAATATAACTGTATAAATAATTATGTAATTTTGTATCAATATTACCAAAAATAGAATATTTATTTGTTTACAGTATATTGAATAAATGATATTAGGTTTCGTATTTTATTATTTTTTGTTTCAAATTCTTATGTGCTTGAGAAAAGTGTGACAACTTTTTTTATCTCTATGAAGTTTAAATCAAATAAAAATCAATCAGTATTATAAATTGAAATTTTTCGATTAAATCTATTACAATTAAAATATTTGTTTAAAAAGCAAATTTTACTAATCATATATAATAAAAAATCAGATTTTTAAACAAATTTTCGATAAATATATAAATCGATAATTTAGTTTGTTCATAAAATTAAAAAAATATTTTATTTATTTTGTAATTGGTTATAAAAATGTAATAAAGAAAATATTTTATAATTTTATCGTTACAAATGTTAAAAAATAACTGATAAAATAAAAAAAAAATATTTATTTAATCGAAGTTTAAAGTAAAAAGTAAACAGATAAACACGTGGTTATACTGGATTAAAAAATTTCATAGTGCATATGCATGTGTATATGTATAGTGAAGAACCAATCAAGCATCAACTCAAAAGCATGAGTGAGCGGACAGTCACATAGTCCTTAACTAAATATTATAAAACAGCATCATTTGGTGAGATAGATTATACTGTATATATAGTTTACTGGCAATACTACAAACTACAGTGATGAAATATAGTATTAAATTTAAATTTACATTACACAAGATCAATATGGTATTAGAAAAAACGGGAAAGATCTTGGAGTTGTAACGTAAGAAAAGCAGATCCAGTTAGTATTATTTTAAAAGCTGGTGAAATTTTTTATTTACTATATTTTTTTTTTTTTTTTTTTCAGTTCACAAGCGCGTAGCGCATATTTTTTTATTTACTATATTTTTAACTTTATTTTATTTTTATAGTAAAAAGAAATTGTTCTAATAAGGTCAAATTGTCTGCACTGAAAAAAAAAATAAATCAAAAAAAATCACTCAAACTTCAACATCATCAATTGTAAATGATGAGAAAGAAAACAAATGAGAGAGAAAAAATTAGAACTAGAAGAGAAAGATTGCTAGATTTTTACATAATGTAAAAATATTACTTATTTTATATTATTTACGAAATTTATCAAACTAATAATGTATTTCCAATTGGTTTATTTATACATATTATACATAATATTGAAAAATAAAAATAAGTGTGAATATATAAATAAATTATAAATAGGATATTTTATTGATCAAATATTAGCATTCGATTTCAACCTTTCTGAAAAGGCAATAAATTAACATTTAATTTTTATTTATTTTATTTTATTTATATAAAGTTCGGTAAGGTTACATTTAAACTAGTATTCACTTTTTAAAAAGATAGACATCTAATAACCAATGCAATGGATATATATATATTGTCTTTATGCAAAATAATCCATTTAAGAGATATAATTTATTAAATTTAATATACAAAAAATATGATGCTATTCATCACTTAAATGACTATATATATTATTTTTACTATACATAATAAAAGTAATAACTAGCGGCAGGACTTCGAGGTAGTCATTTACACTGGTGATGCTAACCATAATATGCATACTTTGATTGAACCTACCAAGCGAGAGGTCCACACCTTCTATACAATTAGAAGTATGATACTTCTCCGTAGCAGGTCCTATTGACCCCTTCTCCTCGGACTGATGCTATTCACCGCCTATTAGACTTCATCGGAATATCATGTGCTTCTTTAAATTCTGTTTTCTTAAAAAAATGAAATGTTTGTCCCCTTCCCAATTTACCATTTAACTTAAAGTAACCTTTATACACCTATAAAATAGAAAGTAGGGATATTAAAAGTCCTGAATGTCTGAACTGACTAAACTGTACCGCAATTATAGGACCGGTTTTGGACTTCGTCTATTCGTTCTTTAAAAAAAAGAAAAGGAAATATTAATGTATTCCTTTATAATGAAAGTAAAGTAAAAAAATGAATGAAATGAACTAACTATAGTTCGTTTGTTCAAATTCCAGTCATTTTGAAAGATTAGGAAAAAAAATATTTTTATAAAAAAAAAAATTGTGTGAAATAAAAAATTGGGTGGTAATGTCGAAAATAATTTTTTTTTTTCCCAGATGTAATAGTGGCTAGTTAACTGGCAGCAAATTGCCTAACTAGGCAACCAGGTTCCGTGTACTCAAGCTGGATTATTATGGAAATATTGCAGATACTATCCTGCCAATTTATATACAATAAGATCTACCGTACGATTTATTTATTTTTTTTTTTTATTTATTTTAATATGTAACAAATATCGTTACGTTATACTGAATTGAAAATATTTATAATAAAAATAAATAATTCAGATTTCAGAGAAATAGAATTACTAAACTGTTCCTTTTAAATTACCATTAAAAATTTTCAATAAACTGCTATAAAAAATAAGAAAAAGACTATAAAAAAGCCTCCTTCAATTGCTATTAAAATATTGCTAGAAAATCAAGTTTTAATAAAAAATACCTTTCCATAATTCCGAATTTTCGATATAAAAAAAGTGGTGAATTTTACAATAAACATTTTATTATACAAAATAGGTTATGTGATCGTGGTTTTCTATTTTTATTACAATACTACATGGCACACATGACGTCTATGACGTCTCTTATTTATTAATCAACGATCTAAAATTTATTTAGTGTATATACTTTTTTTTTTTTTAGATTTTTTTAACCAGTCTTTTTTCTTCAACTTTTAGTTTCTGGTTTTATAATGAATAAAGAAAATGAAATTCCTCCTCTCCCATTTATAATTATTAACAATACTGAATGTATTATTTGTAAAAAAATTTTCAAGTCTAGCCGTGGTCTCTTTCAACATAAAAATATAATTCGTAAATACAATAAAATACCCGCAGGACAAGAAAAGATTCCAAGTTTTTTAATTAATAAATTTAAAGAAAATATTGTTTATTTGATTCATAGACGACTTGGGAAGAAAAATACTGGGTTACAAACTGTATCTATGGATTGTCCAGTGGATTTATTTAAAGAAATTTTTAAAAACTATATTCACTATTATACGAAAAGAACTGGAGCATTAAAGTGTGTTTTTCGCGGATCTACAGGTTATCAAGAATTATCCAGTATTTTTGATGATTCCAATTGGGGGGTAAAATATTATCAGCAAAATCAAAAAACAGTTGTTCAATTAAACGATCAAAACCAAGAAGAGAACCCATTAAATAAACTTCGATTAAAAAAGGCAATCAAAAATCCAAAATATTCTTATGGAGAACTCATAGTTGAATGGAAGCAAAAAAAGGATATTGACGCTAAACAAAATGTACGTAATGGTGGATTTGTATACATACATTTTTTTGTATCATGAGAATTGCTTATTTGAAAAAAATAATTTAGATGTAAAAAATTTATATACATGTAATTAAACTTATTTTTCAAAGGTTCAACAGTTAACTTTATTGTGTTTTATTATTGACCCTAGCTTATAAATAATCTAAGATATATAAATTTAATAAACACTCCCACTAATAATTTAAACGAATAATGTTATCACTCACGATATTACCATGATGGTAATAATATCTCTCTATAACACACTATGATTCACTATTTATATTTATTTTTATTTTAATTGATTAATAAATAAAATAATAGGTAAATACAGTAATATATATGTCTTACATATTTGTATAATTACAACTATGAAATATGAAAGTTTAAAAAATTTTACCACAAATATCTTATCTACTTCTTGAATAGTTCAATTTCAGTTAAAGCCTGATACTATGATTACATTGATACCCAAGTTGCACGACGAGGACGTCAGTACCAACGCAACTCAAAAAATAGTACTGTATGTAATTATAAATAACTATCAGTTATACAACGCCTTATCAGGAGGGCCGAATAGAGAAGGACGTTCACAGTAGGCCGTCCTTCGTATATCAGGTCTGAGTACCTGACTGAAAACTTTCGCAAACTGTGGCCACGAAGTGCTTCCAGTTCTCTATTTCTACCAGTTGTATAACGCCGTTAGGATGACCATTATTCATAATTACATCGAATAAAGAAAAATTGTTGGTATACTTATATAAAAATTTTTCACAATATATTAAAAAATCCCCCTTAAAAAAATGTATTAAAAAATTCGTGATTTATTAACAAATCTGGAAATATGGTAATCTTCCAGTTTTTTTTTATTTGACCCGATTTCAAGATTATCAATCATGCAAAAAAATTTTCCCAATAATGTGATACTAAATATAAAAATTCATGGTTTATTAACAAATTTAGAATAATTAAGTTTTTTTTCCTGATTCAAGATTATCTAACAAAAAAAAATTTTTAACATGATTGATTCGACTTGCATATATTTATATATACTATGTAAGAAATGCAATTTTAGTTTTTATAAAAATAAAATTTTAACATGACCTCTCCTTCAAGGAAAAAAAATCGTACAATATATTTTCGTCATAAAGTGCATCGCCAACAGCAAGGGCAACAATCGGTAATTATCAATAACATAAATAACACTGGTCAAAAACCAGGCAAACGTGGCATAGTAGCCTTTATCTTTATTAAAATTATTCGAACTTATACAATTTACAAAAATAAAAAGAAAGATATAAAAATAAAACTAACTAAAAACAAAGCTATATAGTCTCCTAAGAAAAATTAAAGTAAAAAGAATTAATCTAAAAAAGAAAAATCGCATTACACTAAATTTCCCCAGATCTTCCCCCTTGATATATTCCAACCAAAGTAGAAGCAACTATGCTAACAAAATAACGAATAGCGCGCCCACTATAAAAATCGACACTCCATCCTGCAAAAGCTGTTATTAAGTAGCACCGTTAAATGACCCATAAAACCCGAAAAGTGATTAAACCAAGGCAAACCATATTTCATCGAGTTCTTCAACCAATCGATTCCGGAGTCACGTGAAACGTGTAGGGTCGGAGGTGGTAAAGATGAGTAAGGTATGTACGTCGACAATGGCAGATTAGATGGCTTCGGAGTAGTTTTCAACTTATAGGTAATGTTCATCGCGTTTTCCCATCTACTTTTCTCATAAGAACGCGGATTCCAGATTCGTCTTCTGAATTTCTGGACAAAATTGTTATGAATAGCAGCGATAACTTTAATCGCAGAAGTTCTTGGAATGGACAGATCAACAAATAAGTCGATGAAGAGTTTGGGTAAGCAACCACGGATAAATGCAAAGGAAGACCAATTTGTAGAAGAAAAGGACCAGCATGAAAAAGAAGTAAGTTTAGCTATAAATGGAGTAGGATCAATATCAGCCAATTTGCTCGCTTCCAGAAGTTTGGAAATCAAATGATTTTGATAAGATTGGAGAATTTGTTGCATAGGTAGACGTCGCTTTCTGCACATAAAAAGGTGCATCAGGTCTTCCATGCGGTTGATACAAGAACGGCAAGTTAATTCGTCCATGTATAAGTCTGGTCGGGTTCGTTTAAGCTTTTCCAATGTAGGCAAATCATCCAAGAAAAGTTTGAATTTAAAGGTTAGGTGTCTTGAAGCGTGTTTAGGAGTAAAGGATGCATCATGGGAGGGCTTGAAATTTAGAGTGAACCAAGTAAGTTCCCAGTCAACAATATAATCTGTATTAGTTGATAATAAAGAAATAAAGTGAAATCGCGTTGAGTTTAACAAATCGCGTATTAACTGCGTTTGATAATATTGTTTTAGAAGGTGTCGCGGATTAGATTCACAGACAACGTCATTGTCATAAATTAAGACAAAATCATGGGCAGAGGCCAGGTCCATTCCAGAGATTAAAATACTGGATGACGCGGTATGAGCAGTATTGGCTAAGGAGTCAGCAAAATCATTTAAATAATTGCCAGAATGAGCTTTAACTTTGACGGGGAGGACAGTCAAATTTTTAGAGAGGATGGTTCGCTCGATAATAGCCCAAAGTTCAAAATTTGTAGTTTTATAGTACAAATGACTATTTGAGTAGATAGAGGAAAAACAACTTCGAAGACCATCAATGGCAGTTTGCGAGTCAGTATAAATAGTAACTTCAGAGTCGCGAGGAGAGATAGTTAAAACAGCGTAAATAGCAGCAGCTTCAGCTCGAGAAGAAGAAGGATTATCACGAATAAGACCGTGAGCATAAGTAGCGATGGAGTTGGGAAATCCTGCATCGGGGAGGGCACTATTTGCATCCAAGACCAGTATAAACATCGGGAGTGCCTAAATTAATAAGAGACCCATCAGTGAAAAAGATGTAACGCGAGTCCGAAGAAACGACCAACGGGGAATTTGCAAAGACAGCAGCAGCCTGAGGATTTAATAGCGACAGGGAGTAGCAGGAGCTACAACAGTATCAGCAGTAATGGAGGATCAAAATCAAAATCCAATCTACTATAATAAAGACGGACACCATCTTCTATATCAGCCTAAGTAAAAGGGGAAGTCACTTCAGAAGTAGTACGTTTAATCCGCTCATTGGTAGTGGGCAGAATAAGCGAACGTTGTGAGAGACCTTAGGCAATAAAGGAAAGGGTTAAATCAGCATTCCGTTTTTTGGAAGGAGGCAGAGGAATGTGAGCAGCGCAACCGAACCCAGGACGAAGGAGAAAGTCTGATGAGATCACCAGGTGAAGATTCACAATCAGGGGAAATCCAGTGAACAATAGAACAAGTACCACGACTAACTTGGACTAAAAGTTGTTTGCCAAAAATGGGAGAACCATAATCGTCCAACGTGACAATCCAATTTTTTGTAGTAGGCTGGTGCATTAAAATGCCGAGTCAAATCATAAAAGGAAGAGTCAATCGTAGGCGTAAAATTAAACTGATCCAGCAAACGATTATTGGAGTCTGGAATAGTGGTAGCATGTTGAATATCTTGGTACCAATAAGGGATACGGCCAGGGCCACGTCGTCCAACCAAATTGTCATAATAAGCCTTCCAGGAAATTAAATGAGTTCCTTGGGAGTAACAAGCTGAGATAAATAAAACAGTTGTCGTTTACGCAGGATGGGAAGATAGGCTTTAAAGGCTTTAGGCGTCATGCATTCAAATAAAGGAACACGTCCATCTAACAAGGACAAATTCAGAAGCTTCGATAGTTGAGTGTGAAGCAAACGAAAAGGAGTAGAAGACAAGAGAGCAATAGTACATGCGATATAATCTTTCTTAAAAGAAAATAGAGAAGACCATATAGACCAATCTTTAATTAAAAGAGGAGAATTAGGAATCAAAAAATTATATTGAATTAAACTCAATCTATAAATAAAAAGAGATTGAATAAATGAAGAAGAAGAATTAGCCATTAAAAATAAATTAGTAATATGACATTGTCGTTGATGAGCAAACAAATTAATCAAGCCCAAGGCTTGAGATAAAAATAGAATAGGATTGGGTAAAGAACGGGAAAAATTTGCTTTATGCTTTACAACAGATCGTATACTTCTCGTTATTAGGTGGCAGTCAGATTCAGATAAGTGAGTAACTTGCATCCGGTATTCAAGTTTCGGTATAAGGACAGCATTATGTAAATACACAACTTGTTTGGAAGAGAGCTTAGCGGGGCGAATAGTCGCTGCAAATAAGCAGCATTCACGTTTGAGTTGCTTTTTGACAAAATCCCGGGAGCATTTAATGTTGAACCAGACACCTAAAAATCGAAAAGAAGTTGTCATGGGAATTGGGGTAATAGTAATAGAAGGAACACTATTTAAAGAGGATAAATCCAAATTAAAAGTAATAGGGGATAAAGCGGAATTCGAAGTCAAAGGCAACGAATTAGTAATTAGCACATATTTGTTATGATTAGCAGAAGTGTTATTAATATGGTAAAATTCTTCTGTAATGGATAACATAAATTCCATGCCAGCTTTTGACGAGAAAATAAGAGTGGAGTCATCCATAAATACTAAATTATTAATCTTCAAATCAGGAGAAGAATTTGGAGAATCGATCAAAGATGATGTAGAAAGAACATAAGGGTCTATCATTTCATTTTTCAAAACAGTAAGTAAGGGATCAATATAAATAACCCATAAAAGAGGAGAGATAACTTCGCCTTGGTCAATACCAATGCGAACCCTATAAGCAGGCATAGATCCATGAGCGGTGAAAACGCGATTAGTGCGTTTCATGAAAAGCGATAAGATAAACTTAACAGCGGAAGCAGGAAGACGTATACGCTCTAAAGCAAAACGTAACATTGTCAGATCGACCGAGTCAAAAGCTTTAGAGATATCTTGAGAAAGAAACCAAAGCGGGTTTTTGTTGATATCAGCATCATGGATAATAGATTCTAGAGTAATGATAGGGTCGCGGCAAGAGCCACCAGGAAGACCAGCTAAGTTACCACCTTTTAGAACATCATGTGAAGCCATAATAGTAGACAGGCGATTATAGAAAAGTTTGACAAGAGATTTCCTAATCACTTCAAGTAAGGTAATAGGGCGAGTATTTTTTAATTGACATTTCCATTCGTGAGGTTTAGGGATGGGAAAAACCATTGCTTGTCGCCATAAGTCAGGAATATCAGCATTGGAGAGGCATGCTTGAATTAATATGAGGAGCAGAGCCGAGGTACGGGTTCCAAGGTGTTTAAGCATTTCATAGGTAATCATGGAAGGACCAGAGGCTTTACCGTTAGGAGTGGAAGAGACGGTGGATAACCATTCGTCAAGGGTAGGGGGATTCATTAAAGAATCATAGATGGAGGAGGACACATCATCCATAGGTTGGTAGGCAGAAGACCATCTATCAGGTAATGTATTGATGGCTACGGGAGGAGTGGACTTTATAAAGACAAAGTTTTGGAAATGGTTAACAACAGCATCATCTACGTCCTTGGGATCAGTTAATAACTGAGGTCGAGTAGGATGGTCGATGAAGACACGATCCAAAGTGATACGGCGATGAGTGCGAGAAAGCGCTGAATCGATAAAAGAGGAAAGGTCAGTCTCAAAATTATTATTTCTATCGTCTAAATGAGCACGAATAGAGGAGTCTTGAAATTCTTTTTCTTGAAGTAAGTGAAATCCCCGTAAGGATTTCGAAATATTAGATAAATCATCAAGAAGTGACTTGAAATTGTCTTGGCGACACAATGAAAGAGAAGAGGGCAAAATAGGGATGAAAGTAAAAACTTGCTTATATAATTGAAAAATGTTGTAAATGTATAGACCACTTATGTTCATGAGCAACAGAATAAGTTGAAGGATATTTGCGCAATAGACGTATCGAATGCATTAGGCGATTTAAAAACTGATAATGTTGAATTAAAATTTCCAGATCTTTAGGGACCTTAGGAGTATAATTGTTGCCAACAATAGAAGAAGGTAAAGTAGCGTTGGCAGCTTTGAGGATTCGTAATTGAAGGTATTCGCACATTTGATTGATATGCCAGGAGGAAAAGGTTGAAGGTGAAACATCACATAAAGCATCAGTTTTATCAGCGAATTCCGTCCATTGGATATCAGTTACAGAATCAAATTTGAAGACACGGCGGGTTTGGCGTTTAAGTTGTCGAGCACGAGCCAGTTTAGTAGAAGCATAAAGTAAAGACATATCATAATATGTGATGACAGGGTTATGATCAGATGTGCAAATGTCTTGAGCATTAAAAATGCAAGCAGTAAGGGCATATCCTTTGAGGAGAGGGCAAGACCATACATAATCAACGCGAGTAATTTGGTCATTGCGATGAAAGGTACCTAAGGAGTTGGAAAGATTAATAGGAGTATAGTCTTCATATCCATGAGAAAGGAGATGAAAAAATAATCGGTGAATATGTTTTGAAGCAATTTGAGGTTGATTAAAATAAATAGGATAGTATTTATCTATATGCATATTAAAATCGCCACAAACAGCGTGGTAAAAACTAGCTTGTTTAGTAAGGGTAAGTTGTTGAATAAGCAAATCAATAGTGTCAGTGCGCAAAACACTTTCACGAGGGGGAGGGATATAAATAACGAATATACGCAA